>NW_005871695.1:44687-72694 GCF_000147115.1 Myotis lucifugus | reverse complement strand
CCCCGGCAGTCCCGGGCTGCAGCTGTGGAGCCGAGGAGGGAGGAGGAGGCCGCTCCCCTGAGCCGCGCTGCCCGGCGGCGCTTCCTGCAGCGGACACCGTGCCGAGCTGCCCACGCTCGCCGGCCCCGTAAACACTCGCTGAGAGTCAACTCCGCACGACCGACCCGGGGTGGGTGGGGGGGAACCCGCGCGTCCACTTCCCGCCGCCCCTTCCCCGGCCGGCAGCACCGCTGTGTGGTTATACTGGGCGCAGCGAGGGCTCTGACCACAGCTTCCCTCTCTAACCTGAGACTTGCCCGGCCCGCACCCGACCCAGCAGCCCGCCTCCCACACCTGCCCTTCCCGGGGCAAGGCCAGAGCCGGGCCTGAGAGCAGGGGCTGGCGGCTGCCGGGGGCTCGCCCTTCCTTCCCCGGAGCCGCCTCCGCGAACAGCTGGCTCCGAGTTTGACCACCACTGGAGCTGGCTGCCCGGGGCTCCCCTGGTGGCCGTCCTGGCCCGGCCGGGGGAAGGCATGTCTTCCCGCCAGGCCCGCGCAGTGAGCTGGCAGGACACCGAGCTCAGCTGTTTATCCTTAAAACCTAGGTTTCCGGTGGGAAACACATGAGCGCCCTGCACCTAGTTCAAGCCACCCAGCTCAGCGTACCCTCTGCACATAACCTCGTGAGGTGGTTTCCGCCCTGTTAATGGAATCGAGGATTTCCCTTCGTTTCCCTCCGAATAAACATATTGATTCCAGACGCTGGCACGGAGGTGCTCGCACCCATTCTGGTGTCGCACTAACATGTCCCTGCTCCCGGCGAGCTGGCCTGCGCTGGGGGCGGCTTGCAGGGGAAGCTCGGGATGGGGAGGATTTGTTCTAGGAGGAGGTGGACAGCGTTATGGCACAGACCCTGGATGTGACAGGTGACAGTTCCAATGGGAGTCACACCTCCTCCCCTGCCTCTCCTCTGCCCCTCACTGCAGGCCCAGGGCAGGCTGGGCGGGTCCTGGGGCTACTGCACTGAACGGGCCGCAGGCAGCCGCGTGCAAGGCGGAGCTGCCCACAGAGCAGGGCACCTGGATCTCATCCCTTACGCCCTGGAACCCCTTTCTCAGAAAACAGAGCGGCGGTGGTGGAATGGGGCGCGAGCTCAGGGCCCTCAGTGTGGGCTCTGTCCTCTCCTGGGGCACAGCATGGCCGGTGCACAGACCTGCTGTGTGCACATCACCCCTCCGCCGCCAGCATCCCTCCGGCTCCTCAGTCGGCCTTGCTGCTGCCGACCTCGAGTGTAGGGTGTCCCATCCCACCCGCCTCTGCCAGGCCCGTGTGTGTGGGAGGGGCGTGGGGGTGCAGGGAGAAATCCTCTCCTGCTCCCGCTTCCACCTCCACTCGGCTCTGCCCAGCACACTCCCCTCAGGTTCCCACACCCTCTAAGTCAAGAGTAGGGGAAGCGACTCCATCTCCTTAGAACTGTAAGAAGCCCACTGCCCCAGCCCCTCCTAGCAACCAGGGAGGCCTCCACCACCACCCGGAGTGACCCGGGGTGGGGAGAATGGGGCGGGGGAGGCCCCACGATCCCTGTGTCCCCTCTGCCAGCAGATTCCATCAGGCACCCCTGTGGCTCTGGGGCCCAGGCGCTCACCCAGCCTCTCAGCCTGAGACCCAGGGCAGCAGGCAGGTGGGCGTCTGGGCGGAAGTGGGCACCATGCACCAGCCTGGCTGTCTCCCCCGAGGCGACGGTGCGCTGTAAGAAACGTTGGCTTGGTGGTGGTTTGGGGATCAGCTTACTTCACATACATATGGGCTGAACAGCTCTTGTGTGGTACGGCTTGGAAATATAACTGATAGTGTATTTTTTTTTATAGAATTCCAAAAACCAACATATAAAATAACTTCTGGGAAAGGTCCATTTACAGTTTGGGTGCTGCCTGCATCTGAGAAAGCTAAGAGCTTTTAAACACGTGGCATAACAGCAGGTTTGCTGCACAATCCCAGGCAGTCACACCAAGGGCTGGCTTAGGGACTGTGGGAGGCGACAGGTTACAAGACATGACCAGGACATTAGAGGAAGGAGCACAATAAAAGGACACAGAATACTTAGTTGAAAGTTCAATAAGTAAAAGGTCCAGCAAGTAGCAGCGAATTGCTGGACGAATGGCACAGTGACTCAGAGGCAGAGGCCGCCTGTGAGCAGCAGGTCACGTTCATGACCCTGCCTTACACTGGCCACAGTCTTCTTTGGCCATGAAGACGTCTGAGGCCTTGTGACAGCAACACCGCCCTGCGTGGGACCATCCATATATATAAAAGCCTAAGTGACCGGTAGCTATGACACTCAACACAGGAGCTGCCCCCTGGTGGTCAGTGCGCTCCCATAGCGGGAGCGCCACACAGCTGACCAATGGGCATCAGAAGCCGGGCTCACAGCTGGTGAGCGTAGCTGTGGCAGCGCGAGCCTCTCCCGCCTCCGCAGCTCTCCGCACCTCTGAGTGGTGTCGCAGGCACAGGGGGGCCGGGGTAAGCAGCAGCATGGTGCCCGGCCCGGGCTCGGCTCCTCCCTGGCCACCTGCAGCGTCACGCACTACTACATCCCTCGGGGGATGTCGGACTGCCAGTTTAGGCCCGATCCCGCCAGGCCTGAGGGGACTGGGCTGAAATTGGCAGTCTGACATCCCCCGAGGGGTCCCGGATTGCAGGAGGGTGCAAGCCAGGCAGAGGGATCCCACCAGTGCACGAATCCATGCACCTGGCCTCTAGTCTACATATAATAATAAAAGCATAATGTGCAGATTAGACCGGACAACCGAACGTCCTGCTGGACAAAGCTGCCATGGCTGTGAGGGCCAAGGGCAGGCAGCCGCAGCGGCCAGCAGCAGCAGCAGCAGCAGCGGCAGGGTGATGGGGGCTGCGCCTTCCCCTGATCAGCCCAGTTGCCTCTGCAGAGGGAGCCTCCCCTGGGGAGTGGGCCTAAGCCTAAGCCATCAGTAGGACATCTCCTGAGGGCTCCCAGACTGTGAGAGGGGGCAGGCTGGGCTGAGGGACCCCCAACCCCCAGTGCATGAATTTTCATGCACTGGAACTCTAGTATATATAAAAGCCTAAGCAACCCGTCGCCCGGCAGCTATGATGCATACTGACCACCAGGGGCAGACACTCAATGCAGGAGCTGCTCCCTGGTGATCAGTGCCCTCCCACAGTGGGAGCGCCGCTCAGCTGACCAACGGGCGCCAGGCTCATGGCTCCCAGTCCCAGCATCGGGACTGACTGGGTGTGAGCCCGCGGCCACTTCTCTGACACCACGCAATGACGAGCAGTGGCTGCACAGTCATGAGCACGCCGGTATCGCCCTAAGACGGGCATGGAGACCACAGCGGAGGGGCAGCGAGCCTACTGAGCAGCTGCGGCAGGCGCAACGGAGCCGGGATGAGCGGGAGCGGTGCAGCGCCTGGCCCAGGCTCAGGCTCCTCCCGGGTGACCTGCTGCTTCGTGCACTTTCATGGTGTGCGGGATTGACAGGGACAGCAGGCTGGAGCCCAACGAGCTGGTGGGTAAGGCTGGGCTGCAGTGCGTGGAGGTCACTGATCCCCCGCAGCCAGGCCGAGGGACCCCCACTGGTGCCCGAATCTGTGCGCTGGGCCTCTAGTATCCTATTACCACGGACAGGGCTGCTGACCTTGCATATGGTGTCCAAGAGCAACAGACAGCTTCTGCTGACCCATCGTACCCATATGCTCCCGAGAGCCACTTGATCTCTACTTTTCTCATTGTTTAAATTGAATTTGATAAAACTCTTTTTTAAAAATATAGCCCCGATTGGTTTGGCTCAGTGGACAGAGTGTCGGCCTGCGGACTGAAGGGTCCCAGGTTCGATTCCAGCCAAGGGCATGTACCTTGGTTGCAGGCACATCCCCAGTAGGGGCTGTGCAGGAGGCAGCTGATCGATGTTTCTCTCTCATCGATGTTTCTAACTCTCTATCCCTCTCCCTTCCTCTCTGTAAAAAATCAATAAAATATATTTAAAAAATAATAATAAAAATAAAAATATATATATTTTTATGATTTCAGGGAGGAAGGGAGAGGGAGAGAGATAGAAACATCAATTATGAGAGATAATCATGGATCAGCTGCCTCCTGCATGCCCCCCACTAGGGATAGAGCTCACAACCCGGGCATGTGCCCTTGGCATGTGCCAGGATCCTTCAGTTGGCAGGCGGACGCTCTATCCACTGAGCCAACCCAGCCAGGGCAATAAAACTCTTTTAGTGTTGATAATGTCTTTAAAAATTCCTCTAACCTTGATATAATCCCTATATGGGAATTAATTCTACAGATTCATCTCCGGGGTCACGCAAATTACACATGCTAATAGATGAGGAAGATCGAGATAGACGTAGGTTTAGATGTAGACATCACACACAGAAAGCTACTTCCGCCTTGGCACGCACTGGCGCCCAGCCTGGCTCAGCGCTCCTCCCTGTGGGTCTGGCAGCCCCCCTCCTTCCAGGGCCAAGGCCGCAGTCACCCTGCCCGAGAGGCCTCTGAGAGCGGCCTTGACGTCACGCATGTACACTGTGGACGCGGTGCCAGTAAATGCCAACCCGGTGCCCGCCTGGATTCTCAGCCCCTCACACTCAGTCGCCTTGTGAAAGCGCCTGGAGGAAGCAGGAAATGTCCTGATTCTGCCCCCCCCCCCCCGCCCCCATATCCTGTCTCCTACTGCACCTCCTAATTTCCTCTGAGACCCAGGACAGTGGCGAGGCAGCCCGGCTCCCATCATGTGGACGCTTGACCTCTCGCTCCCTCTCAACGACTCTGTCCATGAACATTAATGGACACTAACGAGTATTTGGATTAAAACACTTTTCCTAGGAACGTGCCTGAGTGTGAGGAGTGGTTTTCAAACCCCGGGGTTGCCAGTGGGTGTGGCCACAGGTGAAAGACTAACCATTGAAGAGAGGTGGGGGGATCTCAGTCTCACTGCTGAGGGCTCAGAGCCCCGACTTCCTGTCCACTGAGGAATCCTTCCAGAACTTCCTGACATGGGACTGCTGCTATTTCCTGAAAACTGTTGGTGGGGCAGTTCCTCCTTGGGAGCCAGCACACCCCTCTCTATAAGCCCCAAGTTGTTGGGCAGTCTTCCCTCCCGCCCGCCGGAGGGGCCTCCAGGCAGAACCCACCGCATCCGGCTGTGACTCTGGTTCTACCCTGGGTTGATTTGGTATCGAGTTTGAATCCAGCAGACCTGGGTTCAAATCCCTATTAAATTATTGATTAGCTCTAAACCTAAAACTGCTCTTTAAAAAGCCTTAATTTAGCCCTGGCTGTTGTGGCTCAGTGGATAGAGCGCCGGCCTGCGGACTGAAGCATCCCAGGTTTGATTCTGGTCAAGGGCATGTACCTTGGTTGTGGGCACATCCCCAGTTGGAGGTGTGTAGGAGGCAGCTGATTGATGTTTCTCTCTCATCGATGTTTCTAACTCTCTATCCCTCTCCCTTCCTCTCTGTAAAAAAACAAAAAAAAATCAATAAAATATATTTATTAAAAAAAAGCCTCAATTTAAAAAAATGGCAGCCAATAAACAGTCATTGAAAAATGAGATGTTCAAATAAAATGCAAACAAGCTTTTTTAAATGTTTTCTAATATAGTGTCTACAAGAGAATTCACAAGCTAGCAGCCAGCAAGACAGTCATGCCACCAGGCATATTTTATTTGGTGCAGAATCATTTTAAAAATTGAAGTTCAGCCCTAACTGGTTTGGCTCAGTGGATAGAGCGTTGACCTGAGGACTGAAAGGTCTTGAGTTCGATTCCGGTCTAGGGCATGTACCTTGGTTGCAGGCACATCTCCAGTAGGGGGTGTGCAGGAGGCAGCTGATCGATGTTTCTCTCTCATCAATGTTTCTAACTCTCTATCCCTCTCCCTTCCTCTCTGTAAAAAATCAATAAAATATATTTTAAAAAATTGAAGTTCGTTATTTAAAAACAGTAGCTCATTAATAAAGTTTCCATGTAACACGGGGTCAGCTGTGAGCAATGGTGTCTTCATTTTCTCACAATTGCATCTCCTACTCTACATCACAAGAAAGCAATAGATTCTATCGATGAATTCAGGTATAAAACCCAATGTGTTAACCATCTGGAGTTAACATTTCAGCAGGGACAAAGAATGCGTGGAATGGCCAAGGGGATTGTGGGATTCCAGGCATCCCTGTGCTGGCCTCACGGGAGCAGGAATTTGGACAAGGAGATGCCTCCTGAAGCTGTACCACTTGCAAGGCTGTCCGTGACCCGGCTGAAGAGAGACGTAAAACAAGACAAAAACACCGGCCACTCTGGTGCGATGACAAGCCTTTTCAGTTACATTGTATTCACCATCTGTAACATGGACAACTCCCAGCATTTTGCAATGCAACCGAGTTTCTCGTCCAAGGAATTATGCTACACATATTACTGTCATTTTCCTAGATACACTATCCAAACAAAAGCCCCAAAGCGTCACAAGGCTTCTCTGTATGTCTAACACTGCTACAACTGGAAACCGCATTTTCGGTTAGAGCTGAAATCAGGAAGCATTTTTCTCCTGCCACTTTCATAAAACAGTGACACTGTGAAGGACACATGGCCTCACTGCAGGATTCAAGATAGATTCAGTCCAAAACAGAGACTCATGGGCAGCGTGTACAGCCGAGCTGTAACAAAACAACCCAGGGCATTGACAATATGAGGCTGCTCTAGACCAGGGGTCCTCAAACTTTTTAAACAGGGGGCCAGTTCACTGTCCCTCAGACCGTTGGAGGGCCGGACTATAGTTTAAAAAAAAACTATGAACAAATTCCTATGCACACTGCACATATCTTATTTTGAAGTAAAAAAACAAAACGGGAACAAATACAATATTTGTGTTTGCATGTGGCCCGTGGGCCGTAGTTTGAGGACCCCTGCTCTAGACTCTCTGTTTTTAGGAGGCTAGAAACCTCCGCCCCTATGAAAAAGGCTCCCTCCACATGCGACTGAAGCCCTCTGCCACCGAGGGCAGCCAGTCAACAAGAAAACAATACTCCCACACAGGGTCAGTTTTGTTGGAGCTCAAGCTAAATTTAGGCAGCTTTGCGGAGCCTAAAATAAAGCGTATTAACTAGCAAGCTTTTGTTCCAGGAAAGGACGCCTGTGGGTGCAAGGCACATGTCTTGCGGAATGCTTCTCTCTAGAAACATTACAGGTAAATTATTTCAAAGAATCAACAATGACTCTGAATGGCACTAGCCTTTGGAAATTAGCTCAGCAGGGCCTATCATGACGAAGGAGAAGGGATAAATCCGCTAAGGAACAGGGCTCTTGAAGAGTTTGAAGTGTTTAAACACTGAAAAGCAACACAAAGGCCTGAACGATAACATCAGTTTTAAGAAGGTAATTGTTTGATGCCATGGTTTCATTTCTGACTGTGATACATAATAGTCTTTGAAAGCTACACCCTTATTCCTTCAGGTCTGTCTGCCTGTTGAACCGCAGCTCAGGTTCAAAGCTCACTTTAGCAGCGACTTTTAGGCTGACAGAAAGAAAGGGGGCTGAAGAGTCAAAGTCAGGGGCTTGACATCTTAGATTAAGTAACAGGAGTCGAGGTTAATTGGACACTTACGTTCAAGTTCCCGCACTTTCACATTTTCAACCGTCCATGTAACACATACTTATTAATCCTTCCCAAGTCCTGTAATATAGGCGTTACTATCCCATTGAAAGGAAAGGAAACTGAGGTTTGGAAAGTTACGTCAGCGTGCCTAAATCCGCACAGGTGGTGCCTATGTGACAGGTGAAATCCTGGCCCACTGCACTATACAACAAAAAACAAGCTTTCTTTTCAACCGAATTATCCTCATTATCTTCAGCACAAAACGTCAGTACAGACCAGTGATTCCCAAAGTGGGAGCTACCGCCCCCCGGTGGGCGCTGCAGCGATCCAGGGGGGCGGTGATGGCCACAGGTGCATTTGGGGGCGATGAGTAACTGCTATGAAAATGTAAAAAAAATTAATTTCCAGGGGCTGAGTAATATTTTTTCTGGAAAGGGGGCGGTAGGCCAAATAAGTTTGGGAACCACTGGTACAGACAATCAGGGGACCGTTTCCCAAAGACAAAGACTAAGACAAAGACCGTAGTAGACTCCCTGATTACCCGACAAAGCCCCACGGAGCTGCAGACCGGAGTCGGGCTCTGGGAGCGCAGCCACACAGCACACAACTCAGAAAAGTCGACTTGGGGCTGGTCCTTGGGTCCAGCGCCCGAGCTGATGGGCAGGTGTCACTCGGGCACCCGCTGGGACAGACCTGCTGCTGAAACCCGGGGACCAAATGGCGACACAGCTAACGAGAGGCCCCCGCGACCTGCCCGCCTCCTGGGCTAAGATCTCACCACACGGCCGAGGCCACGCAGGCCCGGGGCAGGATAGCCGGGTTCAAACCATCTCAGCAGCTTAGTCCTGATGGGACGGAACCCCCTAAGCCTCCTAGACTGCTGGGAGGTGAGGGGATGACTCTCTGCTGAGGGAGGAAGGGGAGGCGGCAGGGTGGGCGAGTTGAGTTCGGGACGCGGCTTGATGCAGCCACAGCGTCCACACCAGGCAGACTCCGGCCCGGCACAGGCACCGGGTAAGCGTTAGGCTCTGCGCCCAGGTCGGTGCTGAGGAGCGAGCGTAACCCCCTCCCGCCAAGCGACACGCCAGTCCGGCCCCCGGGTGTCACAGAAAGACGGCCGGCACTCCGTGCTTCTTCGTTGTTCAGAAGGGAAGAGCAGAGGCTGCTCGTCTCTGAATTCCTGAAGTGCTCACCTGGACGTCACGTGAACCCCTAAATGCTAAGAGGCCAAAGGCATGAGGAGAACCCCTCTCCTCGCCCTCAGGGGACAGGGTGCCAGGGCGCCAGGGCGGTGTGTGGCTGCACCCGTTCTTCCCTCCGTTCCCGGCCTCCTGGGCCCATTACTGGACTGTCACCTGGGTCCTGCGGGCTCCTGGCGGCTGGCGTTCCTGCTGGGAGGAGGGCTGTTACAGTCAGTGGCCCCATGAGCTGAGCTCCGCGTCCCTCTCCGCATCAGTGAAGTGCTCTCTGCACCGCCTGTGGCATCGAGGAAGGGACACGCACTGCCTGGGGCAGCACACAGCCTGGCAGCCGCGGGCACGGAGGCCCATCCCACTCAGCCTTCCCAGCTCAGCCCACGGCCAGCTCCTCTGGGCCAGCTCCTCTCGGCTGCCTGCAGGGGCAGAGCCACTCGGGGTGAGTGTGTGTGTGTGTGGGGGGGGGGAGGGTGAAGACGCTGTGCAGGCTGCGGCCGGGACTCCACCGATGGGTGGGTCTGTCCCACTGTCCCCTCCGCAGCCGCTCAGTGTCCGTTCAGCATCACCAGAGGCTGACGGTCCTGCTCCCAAAGCCCCGCGTCGCGAAGCAGGTTCGCACCCCGGGCACGTGGCCCAGCCAGGAAAAGAGGTTACGAACCCGAGAACAGGGCCGCCTTAGAAACACCTCGCCTAAGGCGTCTGTGGGGCCCTGGGTCCCGTAGGTGACGTGAGGTTAATTAACACCCCAGCTCCTTTGTGGACGTGAACTCGGCCTTTTCCATGGGCAGGCAGAGGGATTTAGAGCGAATCAGTGCTCACGACTGGAAACACCGATGAAAGGAAGGTTACCGCTAAGGACTCCACGAGGCACGGGCGCTCCCTGGTCCCCAGGCAGCAGTGGGACCGTCTTTCACTTTATTACAGACACAAAGCACTGAGCGGCCGAGCTGTGTCTGTTGTGTTGCTTTTAATGACGAGACCAGTGGCATCGCCTCCATTGTCCTCTGGACTCAAATGCCAACTGTGACAAGTGCACCCTGGGGTCTGGGCGGACCACTCCCCCCCCCCCATGCGGCAGTGCGGGGTGCCCTTTCCGTGGTAAAGTGAGGCCTGCGGCCACAGGGTGTCCCCGGGGTTTGGCTCTGGTCCCTGTGGCTTTCGCCCCAAGCTGCCCTCTTCTCTCCACACCCACAGAGACCGACATGGACGAAGGGGCCCTGGCTCCTCCGGGGTTCCTCCCGGTCACAGCGTCCCCTCCACATTCTCCTCTCAGTGAAAAGCCACTGTGTGCGCGTGGCCGCCCTGCAGACGCCTCTGACTTTCTGTCCTTTGTTCACTTGCTCTGGCCACAGTGTCTTATTGTCCTGCTGACTTCGTCCCTCCAGTGTATCAAGGTCACTGCTAGTTCAGCCTCTGGACTTGCTGCTCCTCTGGTCAGTGTCCTCCCACGGGTCTTCCCACGCTGTGTCTTCCCAGGGCCGGCCCCTCATCTCTCAGACCCCAGACAGGTCTCTCCGTGTCCTACCTGAAGCCCTCCCCCGCGTCCCTCTCTCCCACAGACGCGGCCCCTCCTCCCCGACCCGCCACTGCCTGGAATGGCCGGCCTCCTGCTCTGCCCGCTGGAGGGCGCACCGGAAGGCAAGGCCAGGAGGCAGGCATCTCCCTGCTGCCCCCACGGCACCCACCACCCACGGGCTCAGCGCTCAGAACAAAGGAGGCATCCAGTCCTCACCCTCCGCCCGCCTCTCTCAACCTCGCCAAGTGCCCCAGGCCCCTTTCCTCCCTGCAAGTGCCCTGCCGGAGGGCCCGCCCACGGTGCTGATGGACACAAGGGCCCTCGTTTCTAAAAGGACTAAACTGCCCGCATGTCCCCGCTCCCCCTCCCTCCCACCCCGCTCACCCCACGTTTGTTACCAGTCAACTGTGACTCAAGCGAGTGCCCTTGATGTGGGTTAGAGCCCAGGCAGCTCCCAGAGGCTGTGCGGTGAGGACAGCACCCTTAAGGCCTCAGCCCAGACTCAGCTCGGGACCTCGAGGGCCTCCGCCTGGTCCAGGGGGGAGATTCGTAGATGGGGCTCCCGTACCAGCTGCCCAGGACCGTGCGGAACCCCAGCCAGGCCCAGGCCGGGCTCAGCTGCTGGCGGGGAGCTCATGGGAGCAGGTGAGTTGCGGAATTTCCCCCCTCACTCCCGTCTTCTCTAGAAGCCGCCACCTGAGTTGGGCCCAGGGCCCGGTGCCCGGGGTTCATACCCCAGCTCCTCCCCACAGTCCCTCACGGCCAACACTTCCTGTGGACAAGACAGGCCTCAGAGTCCCAAGTGGCTCATGAATGCATTCCTTTGTGCTGGAACTAGCACATCACCCCCCGGCCCTCTCCCTCACCAGCACTCCTGACTCGGTCCTTCACGCTAACATCACCTTGGTGTGTCGCCCAGAGGAGTGAGCACAGGTGATTCTAGAGCAGGAAGAGGTGGAGGCGGCAGCAGGCCGAGACGTGCCCTGGACAGCAGCCCGGCAGAGTTCGCGGCCTCTCTCCTGGGGTGGCGGCAGCTCAGGGCCCCAGAACCGGCCCAACCCTCACAAGCGAGCATGTCCTCTGGGAAATGAAGTGCCCCCTCGAGGCCTTTGCTTCCTGGTCGTTTCTAACCGCCTGGTCTCCGATGGTTCCCCCGCCACCCCCACCCTTCGCAGCTTCCTGGCCTGGATTGTCCCAACTGTCTTCCCCTCCCCCTCTCCTTTCCTCTTTCATGTACCTCTCCACCGTCTTTTAAATCCCCCTTTGAAATCTGTTGCTTGCGTAATGGACGTGCCAGATCTGAAGCTTCCCCTCGGGAGTGGGCTGACGGGAAAGCAGGAGATGAAAGGCGCTGGTCTGTTTCCCATGGTCCTCTGTGGGCGGGGGTGGGGGGTGGGGGGGGGCAGAAAGCAGCCCCAGGAGCTCCCCACATCCAGGTCCCTCCTCGCCCTGAGGGGCTGGGTCTGTAACTGTCTAAAGCCATTTAGCTGCTAAAGACCGTCTGCCTTTTATTTCTGTTCTACTCTAGTATCATCATTACTAACACTGATCATAATAAAAAATAATGAATGTGCCTACATTCTCTAACCTTCTTTAATGTTGAATCCAGCCGTAACTTTTAGCTTTCATTAAAGTACAGGGGTATGAAATATCAACACTAAGAAAACCACTCTTGTAGTTAGGCATTCTCTAAGAAGACTGTTTATTTCGATATAACTTTGAACACAAACTTAAAATGAAATGTGAAATTCAGCTTCTTGAGTGGAACAAACCCCTCTGCGGTGTGAATGGCAGACTCGCGTGTGCGTGTGCGTGGCCTGCAAGACAGCGGCCTGGTCACCGGCTCCGACCTGGCGAGGCTGAATCCGTGCAGTAACAGGTGCGCGGGAGGCTCTCGGAAGCCACGGGGTGTGCGCAGAGGGAGTGCTGAGCGAGGGCTGGTGCTGTGCCCTGTGCAGCGGGGAGAGGCAGGAGCTCGGACAGTGAGCGCCCACGGGAGCTCCTGCCGCCCGCGAGGAGAGGGAGCCGCTGCTTGTCTCTCAAAGGCTGCTGGAGACACACGGCAGGTCCCAGGGGAGCAGGCACCGCACAGCCTGACAGCGGCTGAAAGGCATTCCCGGGACAATCACAGTCCCACCACGGACCGACTCCTGCGACGGTAACAGAATTCACACGTGTTCTTCCACTTCCCCGACGCTGAAGCTCTCGCAGGTAGACATTTTACATGAAGATGCTGAGGTGGGGTGCCGTGTGCAGGCAGCCTGCGGGCAGGGCGGAGGGCATGAGATTTCTTCTCACTTTCAGACACATGTGCGCCGGGCTCTCCAACTCACCAGCGAAAACTAACCCAGAGCGAACGTGAGCGCCCTGACGCTTAGAGAACCTGACCAAGCCGGCGGCTTTCAGAGCTGAGCTTCATCTGCTTCCTTTGGTGATGAAATGGCATCGAACTGTGAGCCTCTCAGAAAAGGAGGCATGCATGGGAGGAAACGTGCAAAGCACGGCCGCCCTGTGGATGCTGTCTGGTAGACGCACCGTCTCTTTCGGACAGCAACAGCACTGCTCAGGACGGACACATTCTTGTTCAAATATATCCGAGTCCATTTAAGGCTCCAAAGTGCGCTACTCGGCACGGAAATAGAGCAACAGTTGTTAGCACCGCACTCAGGGCCCTCGCGGCGTCTGCGGACAGAATGTGGGCGCAGGGGCAGGCGCCTGAACAGAGGGCTGCCTTCCCCAGCCGCAGGGTCGGTGGGAGACAACGCCTGCAATGGATGCCTCAGTCCCGTCACTCCAGTCACGCCGCAGCTTCAAGCAGGGGGCCTCTGGGCTCTGCCGCTGCCTGAGCGGCTCTGCTCCCGCCAGCCCAGGGCCCTGCCTGTGCTCTGCTGGAGTGGATCGCCTTCCTGCGGCGACCTGCTCGCCTCCTCGCTCACTGGACGCTCACTGGACGGTGAGCCAGCGGGAGCAGGGCTGTCTGGTCCCTCTGTGTGCGCCCAGGGCCTCGACAGCGCCCAGGAATAGGCAGGCACTGACATTTTCACTTTTTAAACACACACCTAGAACGGAGCTTCTCTACCTCAGCACTAATGACATTTGGGCCAGATCATGCTTAATGGGGGGGGGGGGGAGGGACTGTGCTGTACATGGCAGCCCCTATAACAGCCTCCCAGACATCCACTCACTAGATGCCAGGCCCAATCCACCCACCCAGATATCTCCAGATACTGTTAAATGTCCCTGGGGGGCAAAAGCACCTCCAGCTGAAAACCAGTGACAGAGAAGAATGCACGCATAAGCGTAGACAAAAACATGATGTGCCCGGCTGGCGTGGCTCAGTGGTTGAGCATCAATCTATGAACCCGGAGGTCAGGGTTCGATTCCTGGTCAGGGCACAGGCCCAGGTTGCAGGCTCGATCCCCAGTGAGGGGTGTGCAGGAGGCAGCCCGTCGATGATTCTCATCATTGATGTTTCTACCTCTCTCTCCCTCTCCCTTCCTCCCTGAAATCAATAGAAATATATAATTTTAAAAACATGATGCTTTTATTAATTTACTGTCATACACGGCTTGACGCTCTGAGGAATGTGTCACTGGGTGATTTCATCGCTGTGGGAACAGGGGAGTGCACTGGGACCTAGACGTCTAGCATAGGAGCGGTCCGCCACGGACTGAAACATCATGTGGTGCATGACTGTCTTTTCACAAATGACTCTGAATAGGTAACAAGTGCTCAGAGTACAAAATCAAAAAGGGTAAAGATATGAGGTACAAGGCGAGTCTCTCCCTCTCCCTGCTCCCAGCAGCTCTCACCGGAGGACAGGCGCTCGCGTGCACTCACTGCCAATGGGGAGCGTGCACCGGCAGAACTTGCTCGTGGACAATGGAGCAACAGCCACCAACAGTGAAACGTGCATAACCACGGTGCTATGGCCCGAAGGCCTCTGCTGACACCGTAACCCCAACACTGATGGATTATGGCTTAGTCTCTGGGAGGGGCCGAGTCCTGAGGGCAGAGCCCTCAGCAACGAAATCAGTGCTCTTGTAAGAGCCACCCCCCCACCCGCCGCACCCCTCACCCCTCCCATCACGTGAGGACACTGTGCTGGCGCCTGACCCCAGACTTCCAGCCTCCTGGCTGCGAAGAACAAACTCTGCTGTTAGGCCCCCCAGTCCACGGGGTTTGCTCATCAGCCCCAATGGACTACGACACGTGCTCTTATTCTTAGGGATTTCAAAACATACACAGAGAACTTCTCAAGGTCCCTGGGGACAGAGAACATGGGCGATGGAAACACTCCACTCCACTGATTCGCACACAAGCAGCGATTCCCTCATTCATTAAAGATTCTATTGCCTCCCAAGAAACAGCAAAAGGATGGACACAATCCTCTACGCTTTCCCCAAGCCACTCTTGACAGACGTACGGCTGAACAGCCAGCAACAGTGAGACGCAGCAGAAACAAAATGCTCTATGCTCGCCACAAAGGATCGCCAGCCCCTAAGGAATAAGGTCTGTCTGTGCAGTAGGCGTCCATCATGCCTCACAAGTCCTCCTGCTCAGGCCTCTCATTATATCGTGCGGGATGGGCTGGACAGAGGACGCCTCCCCACAAGCGGCTCACGGTGGAGGGTGAGAGGAGTTTCAACGGGGACTCAGAATGAATTCAATGGTCCAAATGCAGAGAGAAGAGAGATCATTAGAGAGATGTGAAACGGCTGGCCAGCGTGGACATCTCTGATATCTCTTCAGAGACTCCCTTGATGTTCTTTTTATTCCCATAACAAATCAAACGATGAACCACATCCACAGAAGGCATTTCCCAATCATACAAGTGTCTGTACATGGCAATCGGAGTGAAAGGAATCAACGCTTTCCACCTCAGAGTCCCCACCCACACTTTCCTTACTGAGCGGAGCTGCCAAAGGGGTCCCAGAGCAGCCGTCCCACCTCGACCCTCTGAAGACATGACACGTGTATGGTCAGCCCAGTGACAACTTCCACACGCTGTCTACATTTTTTACCTTAAATATATATGAAACAAGAGGCCCTTGGCCCCTAGCCTGTGCCCTCTCGCCATCCAGGACCCCTCAGGGGATGTCGGATAGCTGGTTTCGGCCCGATCCCCGCAGGCCCGATCCAGACAAGAGGGAGCCTGATCCTGTGCGTTGAGCATCTGTCCCCTGGTGGTCAGTGCACGTCATAGCGACTGGTCGTTCGGTTGACCGGTCACTTAGGCTTTTATATATGAGGTATTACTGTGTGTGTGTGTGTGTGTGTGTGTGTGTGTGTGGAGAGGTGTGGCAGTCCAGCCACAGGACAGAAAGCTGAGAAAGTAAAGTTACCTGAACAATTAAGACCTGCTTCCTCTAACATAGGACAGTTATCTACCTTCAAGATCCCAAAGTTTAGGGGAAGAAATTAACATTGTTCTCTTAATGTTACTCTTTATATCTGGATTCATGTCTTTTACGCTTAAATGCAATTATCAAATTAGACAAAATTTATTTTATAGATATCATAGTGTCTGAAAATATTTTCTCTTCTCCTTAAGCTATGTATTTTATTATTTTAATTGTTATTTTAAAGTAGGACTCCTTAATTTAAAGTGTTACATATTTTTGGAATGTAATCAATTACAACCAAACTATGAGCAGTGGCAGGATGATTGACAATTTTGGGGTGGTTTGTTACGCAGCAATAGTCAACAGATACAAAGTTATTCATTGCTGTGCTACTTACTCTAATAGGAAAGCGGAAGCAACCTAAGTAGTGGTAAGAGGTGAAGTTCATTAGAACACGTTTCCTTGGAGGAATGCTTCATGGCCCTGAAGCTGTTCCTGTGAAGTTAGCGCAGAATCACGCCGACCAGTGAGTGGCATCACTGGATCCCACGGTAGTTGTATTTGTAATCTGGGGGGTGGAGGGGAAACCAGGCTGTTTTCCATGGCAGCTGCACCACTGAACCACCAGCTGTGTAACAGGGTTCAAACTTCTCCACATCCTCATCAACATTTTTGTTTGTTTTTCTAATAATGACCATCCTAATGGCTGTGAAGTGGTATCTCATTATGGGTTTGATTTGCATTTCCTGATAATTAATGCTGTTGAGCACCTTTTCATGTACCTGTCGGCCATCTGTATGTCTTCTTTGGAAAAATGTCTACTCAGATCCCCTGCCCAGTTTTTAACTGGATTGTTTGCTTTTTGCTATTGCGTTATATGAATTCTCTACATATTTTGAATATCAGTCCCTTATCAGATATATGATTTGCAAATATTTTCTCCTATTCGGTAGGTTGCCTTTCATTTTGTTGATTTCCATTTTTGTGCGGTGCTTTTTAGTTTCATGGTCTTACTTAAAAGGGAGAGGGAGAGATAGAAACATCAATGATGACAGAGAATCATTGATTGGCTGCCTCCTGCACGCCCACACTGGGGATTGAGCCCGCAACCCAAGTATGTGCCCTGACCAGAATCAAACTGTGACCTCCTGGTTCATAGGTCGACACTCAACCACTGAGCCATGCCAGCCAGGCCATAGTCCTACTTAATTATTCTCACTTTTGTTGCTTTTGTTTTTTGTGTCAGACTCATAAAAAAAAAATCATCGCCAAGACCTATGTCAAGAAGTTTACTGCCTATGTTTTCTTCTAGGAGTTTTATGATTCAGGTCTTATGTTCAAGTCTTTAATCCATTTTGAATTAATTAGTATGTATGGTCCAGTTTCATTCTTTTGCATGAGGCGGTCAAATTTTCCCAGCACCATATATTGAAGATAATATCCTTCCCCCATTGTATATACTTGGCTTCTTTGTCTTTAGTGAATTGACCATATATGCATGGATTTATTTCTGGGCTCTCTATTCTGTTTCATTGATAGATGTGTCTGCTTTTATGTCAGTACCATAATGTTTAATTACTATAGCTTTGTAACAAAGTTTGAAATCATGGAGTGTGATGCCTCCAGCTTTGTTCTTTTTTCTCAAGATTGCTTTAGCTATTTGGGTTTTTGTGTGGTACTATACAAATGTTAGGATTTTTGTTCTATTTCTTTGAAAAAAATACCATTGAAATTTTGACAGGGATTGCATTAGAATCTATAGATTGCTTTAGGTGTCATGGACATTTTAACAATATTGATTCCTCCAATCCATGGACATGGAATAACTTTTATTTTTATTTTTATTTATTTTTTTTTTTTAAATATATTTTATTGATTTTTTACAGAGAGGAAGGGAGAGAGATAGAGAGTTAGAAACATCGATGAGAGAGAAACATCGACCAGCTGCCTCCTGCACATCTCCCACTGGAGATGTGCCCGCAACCCAGGTACATGCCCTTGACCGGAATCGAACCTGGGACCTTTCAGTCCGCAGGCCGACGCTCTATCCACTGAGCCAAACCGGTTTCGGCGGAATAACTTTTATTTATGTCTTTTCCAATTTCTTTCATTAATGTCTTATGAGATGCAACATATAGATGTCTTTCACTTCCTTGGTTAGATTTATTCTTAGGTATTTTATTATTTTTCATGCAGTTATGAATGGGATTGTTTTCTTTATTTGTCTTTCTGATAGTTTGATCTTAGTGTACAGAAACACATCAGATCACTGAGTATTGACTTTGTATCCTTCAACTTTACTAAATTCATTTGTTAGTTTTAACAGTTTTGATGGAGTCTTTAGGGTTTTCTATATATAACCTAATGCCATCTGCAAATAGTAAGTTTTACTTCTTTTCATTTCAGATGTCTTTTGTTTCTTTGTCTTGCCTACCTGTTCTGGCTATGTTGCATGCTATGTTGAATTAAAATGGTGAGAGTAGGCATCCTTTTCTTGTTCCAAATCTTAGAGGTAAAGCTTTCAGCTTTAGATCTTCGAGTATGGTGTTAGATGTGGGCTTGTCATAGATGACCTTTATTATGTTGAGCTACATTCCTTCTATACCCACATTGTTGAAAGTTGTTGTTTTTATCACAAATGGATGTTGAATTTTGTCAAATGCTTTTTCTTTATCTATTAGGACGTGGTGGACCACATTGATTTGTGGATGTTGAAGCATCCTCGCATCCCTTGGTGACAGGGATAAATTGTCACTTGATCATGATGTGTGATCCTTTTGATGTATTATTGAATTTGGTTTGCTAATCTTTTGTTGAAGATTTTTCCACCTATGTTCACTGGGGATATTGGCCTATCATTTTCTTTTCTTGTGTTGTCCTTGTCTGGTTTGATACGAGGATCCTGGCCTCCTACAATGAATTTGGAGGAGCTCCCTCCTATTCTATTGTTTGGGAGGGTTTGAAAGGATTTATGTTAATTCCTCTTCATATGTCAGTAAAATTCACCAGTGAGGGTGTCTGGTTCTGGAATTCTGTTTGTTGGGACTTTTTGTGTTTATTTGTTTTTATTACTAATTCAACCTCCTTACTAATTAATAATCATCTTGTTCAGATTTTCTGTTTCATCATGATTCACTCTTGGTAGGTTGTAAGTTTCTAGGAATTTATCTATTTCTTCTAGGTTACCGAATTTGTTGGTGTGTAATTTCTCACAGTAGTTTCATAACCCTTTCTATTTTTGTCTAGCAGTTTTGTGGTATCAGCTCACTGTCATTTCTCATCTTCCTTGAGTCCTCTCTCTTTGTTCTTTTTGAATACTAAGCAGACTGGAACCCAAACAGAAAAGCAGGTGGAGCTGACTAATGCCAGTGGCAGCACACTGACAGGGAGTCTAAGATTCTAGAGCGTGGACCACCCACCCCAGAGCTGTTTCAGCACATGTCCACCCCTGAACCTAGTTTACAAATGTGCCATTAATTCTGCGACCTATTCGTTACTTTTTCAGTAAACTCCCCTATTTGCTTAATTTTTCCAGAGTTTATTTTTTACTTTCACCTATACTTGCATCCATACTTTTCCATATTTTGGAATATTATATTAAATATTTAATTATGTTAAACACAGACTTGATGGCATTGAGATTTTTGAGTAAAATGTCTTGATTTTTTTCTGGCCTTTGATATATATGCCTTTCCATGTCATTACAGAGGGCAAAGTAAACAAAAAGATTCTTCCTACTCCTTCAGCCACATAAACATTCTGCTTCCTGCAGGAAATAGCAGAAGGAATTGCTTTTTTTTTTTTACAAGGTAGGCCTGTAGAACAAGAAACAAGAAAGGGGAATCACTTTTTTATTCAGATGCCCTTCTGTGGTCACGAGCAGCTGTTGTGAGTGCTGTACTGAGTAACGGTGGCTGGGCCCTTGAGTAAAGATCACTTGCCAACCATCAACTTCAGACAAGCTTTATAGCAACGACAGCCCCGAGGATGTGTGAGTGCGCAGCGGGCTGGGTGGGAGAGGCGAGAGCAGAAGGGAGACAGAGAATGAGACACGGTGGAAACGGCAGGCTGTGCTTATTAACTGGTTCACCTCTTAAGGATGATTCTGTCTCTGCTCTGGAGGTCCAGTTACCAACAATAAATCCAGCTGTGAATTTTAATAACATTTGTTTAAAAGCTATTCTAATCCAGTTCCTCATTTAGGTTTGTCTGGGGACTTCTGTTAACTGTGACAAACACATTCCTATGCCTCAGAGTTGTCGGGAAACAGCCAGGCTGCGTTTGACCCCGGCCATCTTCTTATTTCTCTGTAGCTCTGCCCTTCCAAAAATAAGACTAAACAGTTTATCTTTGCACTGTGGAGACTTCTTACTCTCAGGAGATTTCAATTACACATTATTCATTGTCCAGGGGTAGTTTTTATGGTGTGGGAGTTTTAACATACTTATTAAGAACACAGCAAATGAAATGAAAAACATATTTGCGACTTTCCATGAGGTTCAGGGCAACCACATTCCAAAATCATTAGAATGATACTTGGTTTAGAGTTGTATCTCTTTCATATTTTTAAGGCAAAACTCTTTAATTTACTTGGAGAGAAAAATACATGTTATTTTCTCTGTAGGCTTTGAGGTTCATGTTTCTTTCCTGTATAGATTCAGCTAAAGGTTTGATATACTCAATTTTTTAAGGGATAATAAAAATATGGCACTTGCAAGTTTTTAAACTTGGACTTATTTGCAAAATTGTTCGGTATTTTGTAATATATTATTTCTATTGTATTAAATCTGAAAAACAAAGAATCATCACTGTTTATTAACTCACTATTCATTCATTCAAAGAAAACATTTATTGAACTAGGCAGTGAATAAAGAGGAGAATGTGAGAAATCTGCTCTTATAGTAAAGAACGGCATGCAATCTATATATATAAAACCCTCATATGCAAATAGACGAAATGGTGGAACCGAACCACCGGTCACTATGACGTGTGCTGACCACCAGGGGGCGCGCACAGAACATGGCGGGTGTTGACTGCGGCGGGATGGTGGAGCAGGTGAGCGGGGGCACCAGACCAAGGCGGGGCGCTGGTCACTGTCATCGGGGCGAGCCTCTGGTGGTTACTGAAAATTCTTTGCTTCCACGTGCCATGGTCCTGCCCGGTGCTCACACCTGCCGACCCCAGAGCCACCACTCACACCCGCTGCCGGCACCCCACACCAGTCCCGATCGCTCGGCGCTGTCAGCAGGTGCGAGCAGCGGCTGCTGGCCCAGATCTCCCCTGAGGGCTTCTCCACCTCCCCCTGCTCCTGAGGGGAAATCGGGGCAGCAACCGCCACTTGTACCCGCTGCTGGCGCAGGCCCCAACCACTCTGCACCGTCAGTGGGTGCAAGCAGTGGAGGCAGCAGCGGGGCTGCCGGCAGAGAGGGAACCAGGGGCATGGAGGATGGGCCAAGACCCACCCCTGTGCCCACCGCAGCCTCGTGGCTCATAGTTCCTTTCAAGGTGCACGAATTTGTGCACTGGGCCCCTAGCAACTACACAAATATAAAATTTACTATAAGGCAGATGATGGTAAATGTTATGAGAAGAAATAAAGCAGGACAGGGGACAGGGCAGCAGAGGCGACTATGGCGTTTACACAGCTCCACAGGACCTGAATCACTGGGTTCATCATTTCCTGTTGGAGATGGACATGATCGGGGGTCATGCCAGTAACTCTAGTGGCAGGGCCCTCAGAGAATCCCCCACACCCAGCACCCAGTGTGTACCCACACCTCTAGAAAAGACAGCTCTTCGTGTTTCACCAGGTGACGAATCATCCACCTGAGCCCAATGTTGTTCAGTGTCTGCACATTATGCAGCATGAGGGCACCTAAGCCAGGTCCCGAGGTCCCGAGGTCCCGAGGTCCCGAGGTCCCGAGGTCCCTCGCTGCGGAGCGTGCTGTGCGGGAGAAGTTCACTGCACACGTGTATCTGGATCTCTGGCACGTTTCCCAGAGACAATATTGAGCACAAGGATAAATACCTTCAAGTTTACTCGGTAGCTGAGAGGCAATTGGTCAGAATAGTAGAAAACAGCATTGTCTCCAATTGCAGTACAGCATAAAGCGAGAGAGCTACACCGAGGAACCGGGTTTTTCACTTGAAGGATGGCACTAAGACTGCATTCACTGAGAGGAAAACAGAGAGAGGTGAAGAGGACGCTGGTGACTGAGGCTGCGGAGGCTGCTGGAAGCGACTGTACAGATGGAATTTCCCTTTATTTCTGAGAAGCCATGTCATTTAGCACTGCTCATATTTAAGTCATAATTAGAGCTGATTTCTCCCCCTCACAAATCTAATTAAGAAGAACCAAGAGGGTAAGACTTGTCTTAGATTTGGAAGTGATCAAAGTAGCAGGGGGAAACGCTCATTTAAAAGAATGTTACATTATAGCTTCGTTTGAAATAATACGGCTGGAAACAAACCCGACGTCCAGTAGCAGGAAAATGGGAAAGAAATGCAGACTTGGAAGTACTGATGTCACCAAAGGAAGTTCCTGAAGAGCATTAATATAGTAGAAAGCAGACAAAACATGTTCACGGGGGGGAGCGCTAGTAACGGGACTGTGTGAGCCCATACAGGTTTGTCTATCAGTTTTTCAACCAAATGTGAAAGCAGTATCTCTAGGTGGTAGAATAACTGGTAATTTAAAGGTTTTTTTTTTTAATATTTTGTATTTTTGAAATATGCAGTATTGATTTTCATAATTTAAAGGTATTTCTCAGAGCATGAGTTGCATAACAGGTAAAGTGAATAAGTAAAAGCTTAGGATAACTGTGTTAAACAGATTTTAAAGAATGCATCTGTGGAGCCCTGGTGGGGGAGCTCAGTTGGTTAGGGCGTTTCCCAATATGCCAAGGTGCAGGTTCAATCTCCGGTCAGGACACGTGTAAGAATCAACCAATGAATGCATAAATAAGTGGAACAACAAATGATCTCTCTCTCTCTCTCTCTCTCTCTCTCTCTCTCTCTCTCTCTCCCCCCCCCCTTCCTTCCTCTCTTTCTCTAAAGTCAATTAATAAATTAAAAAGAACGTATATGGAAAATAATATGCCTAAGAAAGAAGCAACTGAGAAAGATCCATGTCTGCTTTATTCTTCCCTCAATGAAGGACACAGCCCGGTGGCCAAGACACTGTGGCTGGCGTCTCCTGGGGACCCAGAGCCAGGCCTGTGTCACAGGCTCCTGGGTGACATCCCCTCTGCCCAGCTGCCTGGGCAGGTCCTCTTTTCCTATCTGGCACTTTTCTTTTAAGGAGCAGCACCGCCCGGATAACAAAAACTAGCCATGCGAACCTCCACAACTGCCTCTCCTCCTGGTGCCCAGACAGCGCTGCAGCCTCCTCTGCACAGGCGACAAGCCCCTCTGTATCTGCCACCATCTTCAGCCACAGGCAGGCACTGGGATCAAAAAAGGGTTTGAATCTACCTCAGAAAGGAGACAATGGAGGAAGAAGGCCCGTAAACGTTGTCCAGAATTCCAGAGTAGAACAGTGTGTTCCCGAATGCCGCCCGCTCCTCCCGCAACCCAGTGCTCCCGGCACCGGGACCCTCATCGGGGCTGTGCTCCTGCCCTGCAGCAAACATGTCCACTGGCGCTCGCACGGCCAATGAGCGCCACTAAATTGCAGGAATCATAGGATAATTGTCATTTCCTTGTATTTTGAAGTTTCCTTAAGTGAGCCTCAAGGAGCAGCAAACTTTTTTAATCATGTTGGTGGTTTCTAAAAAATGTCAGACTCAATAGATGGCTTTGGTCAAAACACTAAACAGAAACATCGCTTCCCCTGTAATTTTCTCTTATTATCTCTAAACTGGAAAGAAAGGCAATACAATAGTGAACCCCAGTTCCAGGGAGGACGCGAGTTCTAACGCGCTGTCCTTCCTGGCGCCTCGTCTCGGCGCACAGAGCGCATGTGTCTGCAGGGCCGGGCAGACAGGGATGCAGAGCTGCGGCCGCAGGCTGTCTCCTTTTCTGCCCCCGGTGGTGGAATTCTTGCATCGCTTGTATGGATCTGAAATGCTGTGGAACCAGAAAAGGCAATTTGCAGAACCCAAACCACAAGAGCAACCTCACAACTCCGAGCACCGGAGGCGCCGGAGCCGCCTTGTCCCGGAGGACACCGCACCGGGCGCCACCATCAGCCGCCGCACAACTTGAGATGCAGACTAGAAAGAGGTGGCCCCCCTCACCAGGGCTGCCGCGGGCTGTTAGAATTTTCACTCTACACCGCCCTCAGGGCTCCCCATGCCTCATATGACCTCATGAGTACAAACCCAATTCACCGAAGATGGGACTGTTCACGTCAGTAGCAGAACAACGTTCTATTTGTATAACTGTGTTATCACAAATGTGGAGTCTCAAAAACTTGTTTTGGGCGGGCGGCCACATCTTCAGTGTGGCCAGCATCTCACAAGCAGTGTTTCCTACGTCAGTCCCTGTGCGACCGGCACTGCGGTGCCAGCTCACACAGGAGCTCTGGGCTGGGCCAGCGGCGTGCACAGGCCCTGTGGCAGGCGGCAGGACCGCTCCTGCGGGGCCCGAGGCTCAGCATCCAGGCTTCCTGCCTCCTCTGTACACTTACTGCCTCTCCCTGCAGAGCGGGGGCCTCACCTCCTGCCACACAGGACAGATCCCTGTAGGGTGGAAAGCAGCGCCCAGCCAGCTCCCGCGGCACAGCGGCACAGCCGCCCTCTCCTGCCCTCCCTCCCCTGCCTTCCCTCCCCTGCCCTCCCTCCCCTGCCCTCGGCCCATCGCCCAGCCCCCAGCACAGGGTGGGGTTAGTGCCTCGCTCAGGACCTCTGAGAGGGGCAGTGAGTGGAGCCACTTGAGGCGCGGCCCACGGTGGTTGTTAGCACGTCACCGAGTGGCCCTTGAGACAGGGTGTGCGAACGTGCACTCCTTAGAGGCAAGTGTTATCATGTTAAGCCACCACAATTTTGAGTCTGAATTTACTTCTCTGCCTCATATGACCTCGTGAGGACAAACCCAGTTCCTGACCTGCTTCTGGTCCTCAGGTGCCCAACCGTCCCAGAGAGCCCCTTCCTTCAATGCCCGCAGAGCAAGGCCCCGCCCGCGGCTCCCTCACGGCTGTAGAGGGCCTGCACCAGGCCCCACCAGTCCCACCCGCCCAGCGCTGAAAGCCACCACCAGATCTCCGCAGCGTGAGCCGTGCCACAGGGTCACCGGTTTCCCCGGAGCAGCACCGGCAGCCTCCGAAGGCTGCCCACGAAGCCAGCGCACTGGGCTTCCCCGGCACTGACTGACTCACTGTTTACTGTGCACCTGCTACATGCAGACTGTGCCGGCTGCTGGGAGGGGACTGAGTGGGCAGTCCCAGCCTCCTAGGAGCCGCAATGCAGTCTTCGAACCACTCCCCACCATTGCCTCAGTACGTGAGCTAATCCTAGGGGAGGCAGCAGCCTCTGGACACACAGACAAGTGCACTAGGAGAGGGTTTCTCCACCACGCCTCCTCAATCAACCCCGCTCCTCAGACCACTCTGTCCGGAGGCGGAAGGGCAGGCTCACAGTCACATCCCTCCTCTGAATCTGGGGCCTGCTGAGCCCCCCGGGAGCCCAGCCTCTCTGCACGTTCCGCAGGGCGGCCGGTGGGTGCAGGGCGCAGACTCACCCACCAGGGCCTGCCCCTCCCGCCCCTCCTCCCGGTGCTGTGTCCCAGGAAGCCGGCCGGAGCCCTGCCTGCGGAAGCCCCACTGCACTCGCAGCTGCGACTGTGGGGACCACCCTTCTCTTCTTCAGTTAGAAACTGAAACCCGGTCCCGAACACTAATGTGAACGGCTTTTCATTTGCTGGTTGGTTGGTCGGGTGGTGACAGGGTTTGGTATTTACTTGCTGCCGTCTCTCCCCGGACCACCTGTGTCCCTCCTCCCGATTCTCTCTGCTGACTGGTCTCAGCAGGACCGACAGGTGTGCCCACATGGATTCCAGTTCTGTTGTCAGCCTGGGACCTTTACTCCATATGCTTATAAAAACAACCACACACCCCAAACTTTATAGGAACAATTATATCAACTCCTTAAGAAGTCTGTGTTGGCCCTGGCCGTTTTGGCTCAGTGGATAGAGAGTCAGCCTGTGGACTAAAGGGTCCCAGGTTTGATTCTGGCCAACGGCACATGCCCAGGTTGCAGGCTCAATCCCCCCCAAGAGGAGGCATGCAGAAGGCAGCCAATCAATGATTCTCTCTCACCATTGATGTTTCTCTCTATCTCTCTCCTTTCTCTCTGAAATCAACAAAAATATTTTTTTAAAAAAGAGTAACTATATGCTAAGGAATTAACCCTTTGTATTAAAAAAAGTCTGTGTTGGAGTACTGGTATCATGTATAAAATCTGTCCTTATTTTCTAAGGTTCTGTCATGTAATCATGTGGCTTTTATAGTGGAAACAATCTTATCTATATACTAGAGGCCCGATGCACGAAATTTGTGCAAGAGTACGCCTTCCTTCCCTTTGGTACCTGGGACCCGGGCTTCCCTTGCAGCCCTGGCTTCATCCAGAAGGTCGTCTGGAAGAACATCCGGTCTAATTAGCATATTATGCTTTTATTATTATAGATATAAAAGGTTAATATGCCAAGTGTCCATCCAACCAGTCGCTATGACACACACTGACCACTAAGGGTCAGATGCTCAACACATGAGCTGCCGAGCTGCAGTGACTTGGCAGCGGTGGTTCTCGGATGATGCACCCCGAAACCAGAGAGGAAGGAGCCCGACTGCTCACAGGGCCGCGTGATTCCACCTTTGGCCGTGGGTTATGTTGCTGCTGGGGCACTGTTGGCCCCAAATCTGGTTTACTGCACACATGCATTTGCATTCCATACCGTGTAGGACAACAACTTTGCAGAGTGCCCTCTCGCACTCCAGGACCCCTCGGGGGATGTCGGAGAGCTGGTTTCGGCCCGATCCCCACATGCCAGGCTGAGGGACCCCATCTGCTGGAGGGACCCCACTCACTCAGCAGATGCCTTTCGAGCCACAGCACCACCCCAGGCAAGGCACCACGGGAGGTTGGCTCCAGGGCGAGTCTGGCCCCTCTAGCCCAGTCCCGCCCCACTGGCCACCTTCTCATGAATTTCCTTTCAATGTGCACGAATCCGTGCACCAGGGCCCTAGTAGTCATATCAAAGGAAGGTCTAGATGTGGAACGTCACCCTCTGTGCATGGATGCAGCTGCGGACAAACCTGAATCATGCTCTAGGAGCTGGTGTTGGCTCAGTGTTGCTGACCCAGCCCACCTGGGCAGGCTAAGCTCTTTTTTTTTTTTCTTTTTAATATATTTTCATTGATTTCAGAGAGGAAGGGAGAGGGAGAGAGGGAGGGAGGGAGGGAGGGAGGGAGGGAGGGAGGGAGGGAGGGAGAGAGAGAAGATTAATGATCACAAAGATAAAAATATCAATGATGAGAATCACTGATCAGCTACCTCCTGCATGTTCCCTATTGGAGATCGAGCCAGCAACCCAGGCATGTGCCCTTGACCGGAATCAAACCCAGGACCTTTCAGTCTGCAGGCTAACTCTATCCACTGAGCCACACCAGCTAGGGCCAGGCTGAGGTTCTGGGTAGAACTCTACTCATAGTCAGGAAAAGAAGTACAAGATGGGGAAACTGAGGCAGAAAACTGTGTTTCTATACCAGTAAGTGAAATAGTTCAGGATATTTTCTCTGATCATTTAGACAAAGATTGAAAATATAAAATTAAATTAAAAAGGCATTTTCTTCTTACTTATTCAATGCAGTTATATATGCATTCTTAAAATGTTTCCTCTGTCCATTATAGAAAAAAAAATTGAAAAATGGAATAAAATCACATAAAGTCCCACCACTCACAGATAATCAGTTATATTTTGTACATTTTTTCTAGTTTTTTAGGAACTTATGTTTTACCTAATACTAGAGGCCCAGTGCACGAAATCGTGCACGGATGGGGTCCCTCAGCCTGGCCGGTGATTGGGGCCAATTGGGGCCGGCCGGGGGAATGGACTGCGGGTGGTTGGCCAGCTGCAGCAGGTTGACTGGAGGAGCACACTGATCACCGGGGGGCAGCTCCTGCGTTAAGTGTCTGCCCCTTGGTGGTCAGTGCATGTCATAGCAATCGGTCAACCGGTCGTTCGGTCACTTAGGCTTTTATACATATAGATTATATAGCAAAAATATAATAAACTATGATTTTTACTATAAAAATAACATATTCTTTTTGTTGTTGTTATTAAAATTCACCCAAGGATAGTTTTTCCACTGATTTTTAGAAAGAGTGAAAGGAAGGGGATGGACAT
>NW_005871695.1:41618-44587 GCF_000147115.1 Myotis lucifugus | reverse complement strand
ACACACACACACACCCACCCATTGACTGGTTGCGTCCCCACCCCCAATCCCCCCACCCCAACCTGGGGCCAGGGAACAAGCCTGCAAACAAGGTACATGCCCTTGACCAGGAATCGAACCTGCAATCCTTCGTTGCACAGGCGAACAATCTACCACTGAACCACACTGGCCTGGACTAAAAGTAATATATTCTTAATTACAGAAAAATTAAAAACTGTAATATAAAGAAAAAAACATCAAAAATACAAAACAACAGGAATAATGACTTTAATTAAATTGGTTAAACTGAGAGGAACCAAGATGGTGAAGCACAAACAGTTGTCAAGTGTGAGGGACAGGGTCCCTTCAGCTCCAGGGTGAGGGTGCGGAACCTGTGGGGTGGGACCTGCCCTGCAGACAGCTGCCTCCAGTGACAGGGTTTTCTCTGGTGCCTTACAAATATCACCATGTCTTACGCTGCCAGGGCATGGAAAACCTTGGAAAGGAGAGCGTGAATATGCTCAGAATTCTCGTGTAATGACCCACTTTTTCATAATGTGGAAAAGCACACGAAATACTGAATAAAGAAATCACAAAGTTCAGAAACATTAAGTCACACACACACAAACATATATATAACATTATTAGGAACATTTTTGACAAGTTATAAGACATTTTAGTAGAACTATTTAACTATGAATTGGAGGATTTAGAGGATTGTGTATTTCTAAAATATTAATAATAAAAATAATATTCTTTAAATGTGAAAGTCATCAGAAAAGCTGGTTTTATTGAACACGTTCTTTTTAAACCAAGAGAAACATCCATAAAAGCTGCTAAATGAGGTTGAGCTATTGAAAAGTAGTGCCCTCTGAATATTATACTCATTTGATTACAGCTCCCATGGCTGTGGCTTATTAAGTACAGTGGGCACAGAAATGACATAATACCTAGAAGACGTTATTAAAGAGCCTGAGAGAGACAGCAAGAACACCAAAGCAACGGACTCGTCAGTAGGTAAGCACGGCAGAGCAACCTACCAGCCGTAATCTGTAGATCAGTGCACACGAGAACTAACGTCAAGGGACATCATATTGAAGAATAAAGGCTGTCGGAGAGTACACAGAATGAGATAACACTGTCAGAGCGAAACAAACTGAGGTGTGTGTTGTAAATTACTGCCTGATAGAGTACATGAAACTTAACAAAAGGCCACCTTTGTATTTTCCAGATTTATAGAGCAACTAGAGGCCTGGTGCACAAAAACTCATGCACTCGGGAGGGGGGGGGCGTCCCTCAGCCCAGCCTGCACCCTCTCGCAGTCTGGGACCCCTCAGGGGATGTCCGACTGATGGCTTAGGCCCGCTGCCCCGGCAGTCGGACATCCCTCTGGCAGCCCAGGAGCCCTCGGGGGATGTCCGACTAACTGCTTAGGGCTGGGTTGGGGGCTTAAGCAGTTAATTGGACAACCTTAGTGCTGCCGCAGAGGCAGGAGAGGCTCCCGCCACCACCGCTGCACTGGCCAGCCATGAGCCGGCTTCTGGCTGAGCGGCGCTCCCCCTGTGAAAGTGCACTGACCACCAGGAAACTTCTGCGTTGAGCATCTGCCCCCTAGTGGTCAGTGCATGTCATAATGACCGGTTGTTCCTGGTCCTTCAGCAGTTAGGGTCAATTTGCATATTACCCTTTTATTATATAGGAGGATTCTCTTTGAGTATTTTCCAGATTTATAGAGCAAGTCTTTTTGAGTATTAAATAACTACATCTTCAGCTTTCCACTCTTCTCCTAGGCTGGTGGCTGGAGGCAAATTTCAGAATAATTTCTAACACTTCTGATGGATAAATATATTTAAAGCAAGAATTTATGCTAACCAAATACCCATCTTTCTTCTATGCACGGTCCTTCAATTTCTCCTAGAGTCTGTTTTAAAACATGTGCATCCTTTTGCTGGGAACGTTCCTCATTCTTCTCCCAAATGAGGACAAACATGCTAATTACCCCGAGTGACAGGGCTTCATATTCCACCCCCACTGCATGCCCTGGCTGTGCGCCTCGCCCTCATCTCATTATTCTTTCCTTTGTCCTGCCATCGGAGGCTCACACAAGTACATTCAGGATGTGTCCTTGGGCATCTGAGGATACAGTCCTGAGAAATAAAATACTGTCACTTTCTCTCTGTGTGTTTTAGCACATAAATTGTTTTACGCTATAGAACTCATTCTGTATTTCTAAGATCTATCCCACTGGTAGATATAAAAGTGATTAACTACTTCTCACTGCTGCACTGTGTTCCACACACCACACACCACACATTCCAGCTCTCCACTTCCTTAGGGACAGATTTCAAGGCTTCCTGGCTTCTTGCTAACAAACAGTGCCAGAACGCTGTCCTCAGAGAGGCCCCCTTAGGGACTGGTACCCAATACAGACGCTAAGTGTCATGAGTTTCCTCTCCCACCAGCAGAGCAGGAGGGTCCTCATTTCTCCTCATTCCAGCCCAGTGACAGATGAGCAGCAGTGAGAGCGTTCAATCCGGGGAAGGACAGACGGTCAGACAGCTGGTGACCGGGGACCCAGGAGGCCAGTATTATCAGCAGCAAGAGGAGAGGGGCTGCTAGGAGGGCAGGACGACGCAGATCGTGGACAGATCTGAGAGTCACCCTGGGTGCTCCTTGACCTTCCAAGGTAGGTTCCCGGGGATCAGCATTCTTCCGTGCCCATCACTGTGTGCATTTAACCACCGTCACTGTTCCTGCCTGCCCTCCCCGCCAGGTGTGGAGAGGCTTATACAATTTCAGATTAAACTAACGACCCCCAGTGCTCATCACTTTACCGTGGTATCTCTTCACCCATCACCGATCCATCTACACCAGCGGTTCTCCACCTGTGGGTCGCGACCCTTTTGGGGGTCGAACAATCCTTTCACAGGGGTCGCCTAAAACCGATCGGAAAACACATCTATAATTACATATTGTTTTTGTGATTAATC
>NW_005871695.1:37467-41282 GCF_000147115.1 Myotis lucifugus | reverse complement strand
CCACTGATCTACACAGATAATCTCACTATTATTCAGCCTTAAGAAACTCACCAAATATACTATTTTTATTTATTATTTTGTTAATCCTCACCTGAGGATATTTTTCCATTGATTTTTAGAGAGAGTGGAAGGGATGGGGAAAGACAGAGAGAGAAACATTGATGTGAGAGAGACACATCGATTGGTTGTCTCCCACACGCCCCAACCAAGGCTGGGGATCAAGCCTGCCACCGAGGTGCATGTCTTTGACCGGAATTGAACCCGAGACCCTTCAGTCTGAGGGCCAATGTTCTATCTACTGAGCAAATCAGCTAAGCAACATTCTTAATATAGTGAAAGAATATTCGCTGGTGACAAGTAGTTAGGCAGGACCAAGCCCTCAGCAGCGCCTCTGCAGGGGCTGACGGTGGCATCATCTCTGCTGGTGTCCCAGCCACCCCCCAACTGTTACTATTCTCACAGGCAGATGCAGATGGCTTCAGATCCACGCAGCAACTGGCCCAAGAGACTGCCGCGTGGGCCAAAGAAACTCCAGTTTCTGTGCAGAAAAGGAGAATGCCCACAACTGCCTGAAAAGACCTCGTTTTAAAGGGTTAAGGCCCTTTCAAACATCTGCACGGGCCAGACTTCTTCACCGACTTCCACCAAAACAGCTGCCACAGCAGAATGAACGCAGAAAACACGTGGCAGCCCAGCACCAAACCAGAGCAGACAGACCCGAAAAAGGTAAAGCGATGTCACTTTTCTCAGTCTTTGTCTTGGAAAATACCGTTATATTTTATTTTTCATAAAATATGTTTTGATGCTAACATATAGTGGGACAGTTATTTTAAATGAGTTAATAAATAATATCTATTAAGTTTTTCTGTTTTAATTTCTGATTTAAAATGACTGGTGAACCCTCACAAACATAGACCGAGCTCTTTCGGGTCCCTACATTTTAAGAGGGAAAAGGAGCTCTTCACCAACATGTTTGGAGAACACTGAGTTATGTCATCCCCTTGAGCTGCGACTGCGGGGCCTGTGGTACACAACGGCTAAATGGCGCACCGCGCCCTTCAGGACCTGCACGGCGCATCCTAGGACCTGCGTGTCTCCGGGGCCAGATGATGAGAAACACGAACACGGCTGCCCTTTCAGAATCAGGGTCCACCCTGGACAAGTTGACAATTCTTTTCCTGCTTCTTTTGCTTTGTTGAGTTCCATAAGGTAGTGAATTCCAATAATATCAGAAAGTAAAGTGTTTTCATTTCAAAATTAAGAATGTGTCTTCAATGTTCCATTTATACAATACAAATACATATAACTTTATAAACTTACAAGTGCATAAGGTATATTTCACTAATTTTCTCCTAAAGTTTTGAGATTATCTAAGAGTCTTATTCTAAAACACAATTAAAAATTATGAGACAATTTTCAGCCTAGCCATATTTATCTTCAGATTTAATTGTAACACAATCAAAAATTAATCAGACGCCTGCGCCATCATCCCTCCACCAACTCCGAGAGTGCGGCCCCTCCCTGGCCTAAGGCACAGATCTTGATGTCATGCAGTAAACATGCTGCCCACCGCACAGACGCTGGTTCACATGGCATCCCGATGAGGTCAGCTAGCGCCGTGGCCTGCGACACCGTGGACACTGGGCTGCGCAGACCTGCTCAGACTTGCAGGCTAAGTCAGTTACTGGAATTTCCAGTTTTGGGAGCTTGTGCCAACACAGTAACGGTCCCTTCCTTTGTGTGCAGAATTAGGCCACATTTGAGAGACCTTTTGTTCTGCAGGTCGTTCTTGTACTTCAAACAGCGTGAATAAAGGAGATGACTTAGTAATATACGCTGAATTTATCAGAACTCAGAACTCCCTTCCCTTTGTTCCTCTAACTTACTAGTATTATTGTAAATAGTCGCTTCTGAGGATATAATGAATTCACCAGCAGGTGAACGGTCTGAAGAAAACTTGCTTTTCCAAAAAGGAATGGAAAAGCTCGGCATTCGGCAAATATGGACTGAGTGCTGCTTAAGCGCTGGGTGTTCGGGGCACAATGCCTGGGACAGGCAGGGACACCGCTCTGACAGGTTACCTGTGAGTGGGCAGGTAAACACGTACCTTGGCTGGTAAAAAACAAAAACTATAAAAAATTTAGCTGGAAAAAATAAAGCAATAGAATAATGACACGAAGTGGCAAGAGAAAGGCAGTTTCTTTTAAAAAGCTGGCCATCAGGCCCCGGCCTGTGGCTCAGCTGGTTGGAGCGCTGTCCTAAGCACAGAAAGATGGCAGGTTCGATTCCGGTGGGGGGGTGGGTGGGGGGGGGAGGCAGGTGATCTGTGTTTCTCTCTCACTCAGGTATTTCTCTCTCTCTCTTTCTCTCTCCCCTCCCCCCTCCTCTCTCTAAAATCAATGAAAAACATATCCTCGGGTGAGGGGGTGAGATGAGAGACAATGAGGCAGCCCAACGGGGTAGGCTCTCCTAGGCTGTGGTGGAGTTCGGACTCTGTTTTCAGCCTCATGGGAATTTTGGGGGGATTTTAACTCATATCACATAAATTACAGTTTTAAAGGAGGGCAGGAGGGAAACGGATTAGGTGAGCGGTGATGGCGGTCTGAGCCTGGGAGGCAGCTGTAGAAATTGAGAGAATGGACACATTTGGGTTATATTGTGGAGGCGGTAACACAGGACCAGCCAGTGATTTGGACGTGGAAGGTGAGGGAGAGAGAGGGAGTATTTATTTACACACATACTGTTAACTATTACTATACATCCAACGCGTGACCCAGGAAAATAAAACAGACTTTATCAAATTAAAACTTTCATTCTGTGACTCTGCTAAGAAAGCAAAAAGACCAGCTACAGGTTGGGAGAGAAACATTTGAAAACTGCATCTCCAACCGCGGAGTGCTATCTATAACATACAAAGAACCCCGAAACTCAACAGGGAGAAACAACCAAATGAGTCCATGGGCAAAAGACACGAAGAGTCATTTCACACACACACACACACACACACACACACAAAGACAGAGAGATACAGCTAGCAAATAAGCACACGAAATGACCTCCAAGGCCGTTTGTCAGGGAAACGCAAACTAATGCCCCACTGAGATGCTGTTAGTAACATTGGAAAGCTTTCTCATCTCAAAGGAAGGAGTTGTCTGCAGTGCGCTGCACCCCAAAGGTGCTACGTGAGCGCGCTGCGCCCATCAGAGGGTAAAACGCAGAGCCCAGAGCGGCACTGCCACGTGCCGGGGAGGACGCGGACACACGCTCCCTCCCCGCTGCTGCTGGGAAGAGAAAATGACACAGAAGCTCTGGAAAACAGACAGTTTCTTCAAAAACTAAGTGTGCAACTACCATACAACACAGTAAGTAAATGCACTCCAGGCACTTATCCCAGAGAAATGAGGAATTACATTCATACAACAACCGTACGTGGTTTCATGGCAGCTGTATGGCAAACAGCAAAAACACACAAAGCGTGTGTCCTTCACCGGGTGAGCGGCCACGTCGCGGAGCACGGCTGATCCGCCGAAGAGGATTGACCCACGGACGCCACGCTGGAGGGACCGCCAGAAAATCCCGCTGGGTGGAGAACCCCAGAGCCTGCACACCGTGTGAGCCATTCCCAAATATCCGTGAAAATGACAAAAACATATAAAGGAAACGTGTATCGCCACGCCCTTAGAACTGGCGGACGGTGGCCTTGGACTATGAGTCCGACCTAGAGATTGTAGTGCTTGCTTGTATGTGTCTATGAATTCTTTTTTCTAGTGTTTACTTCCCAATAGGCTGGTCCGCCTGGAGTCCTGTTGAGTGTT
>NW_005871695.1:0-35904 GCF_000147115.1 Myotis lucifugus | reverse complement strand
CCTCAGTGAGAGGATCGTTTCCTGAGCCAGTGAGACTGCGGGTGCTGCCAGGAGGGAGTCTGCTATGCACAAAGCTCAGCCCTCAGAGCCGCAGCAGAACGACTCCAGTTGGAAACAGAAGCCAGGACCCAGCTCCTACCCAGGATGAAAAAATACCCGATGTTTTCCCTTCATGACACTTTTTACGCTTCTGTGGCCACTGGCCAAGGCTGTCTTCTCTCTAACTTTCACCAAGATCAACATGCTTTTGACTGATTGCACATTGGACCCAAAAACGAAGGAGAGAAAACACAGCAGAGACCATTCCAACCAGAGGGAGACCTGAGGGCCAGTGCCTGGCCAGAGAACACACACCACATTCCTAAGTCAGCTGACATGAGGGCCCAGAGGAGGCTGGGAGTGGAGAGGGAGGAACCAGTGATTTCTTTGTATGCACTCATTCGTAATCTGAAACAGATTTAGTATCTTAGCCTTAATTTGGTTTTAATATCTTTTTTTTTTGAGCATTTATACAAGGATTGCCTTTGTATACTCATTTGAAAAATTTTTTAGAATTTAGAAATGTAATTGTAAAAATTACAATATTTGCACTGGCTCCTGTCACATGTTTTGAAGACTGTACACAACTAAAACCATTTTTCTGGTGGTTAGGTATACCGTAACAAAAATGATTTTTACTATTTTTCTGATCCAGATCTCTAGAATAGAGGCTTTCGTTACAATAATGGTTTTTTTTAAATGGCACAAAGTTCACTAGTACTTTGTAAATTCTGAGCACAAATCTTCTACCATTTACGTCGTTTTGTAAAATGATATAAATATTTAAAACCCCAACGGATTTTAAAAAAATAAGTAGCACTAATGATGCTATTGTACCATCAGTCTCTTTGAATGTAGGGTTTACCTTTGATTCATCACAGAATGCACTTTCTTTTCCTGGTTTTTACCATTTCAAGTTATTGAGAAAAACTCAACTTCAAAGTGCGAATTAAGTTGTGAAAACAAAAAAACTTAAAGCCAGTATTAAAGCATTAAGGCTGTCAGTTTGCATTAGCTACACCCCAAGATGGCACAGGCTTTCAAAAACCACAGTCAGCTCTTAAAAATACTTGCTCCATAAACAATTCCACTTCTTATGTGAGGACTGTCATTGTCCAGCGCTCTGCAGACACCGTATGTACAGCAACTCACCTACCTGATAAGACTTAGCGCAACATTTTCTGTGCCACAGAGATAGTGACCTGTTAAAGAAAACGGGTTATAAAAAAGGCAAGTGAGGAACAAATCAATTTCATGTCAAAGGGATAGTTCATTTCACTAACTCTTTCACCCCACAGATCTCTAAAACGGTTGCATTACTGGTGTTTTAAAAGTGGGAATTTACAGAGACTGTTTCAGAAATTGTACAGTAATAATAAAACTTCTATAGAAAGTAGTACTGTTGTATCGTAAATCAGTGAGCTAGATCCAAGACGCCTTAAAGAGCCAATTAATTAGGAGTCTTTATTTTGCGTGGACCAGAGGGAGGTGTCTCTCAAATCTCTGAGCGAAGACACGGAGGAAGTTTCCCGTATTTGTATCTTTTGGGCTCCTTTGTCTGCAGATTTCACAAAGAGCTCTGTGTGAGTTATTGTTACAGTTTGTAACCTTGAATACATAATGAACCAACACTTGGCATAAGAATATGGGAATTACTATTGGTATTAGTCTATTTACCTTAGATGGTAGCTTGCAAGGTCAGACAGTTAAGTTTATCTTTTTTCTATTATTCAAACTAAAAACAAAGTCATTTTACAGAATAAGAGATTGTCTAAAAGTGACAGTTTACAGAACAAGGGACTATCTCACAATAGCAGAGAATTTTAAACAGTTTTTTTTGTTTTTTTTTTAATTAAATCTTTATTGTTCAGATTATTACATTGTTCCTCTTTTCCCCCCCATAACTTCCCCTCCTTCCCAGTTCCGGCCCACCCTTCGCCTTCAACTCCCCAACCACTGTCCTCATTCATAGGTGCATGATTTTTTGTCCAGTCTCTTCCCGCATCTCCCATTCCCCTTTCCCTCCCAAGAATAGTCAGTCCATTCCCTTTCTATGTCCCTGATTCATTATAATCACCAGTTCATTCTGTACATCAGGTTATTTATTCACTTGATTCTTAGATTCATTTGTTGATAGATGCATGTTTGTTGTTCACAATTTGTATCTTTACCTTTTTCTTCTTCCTCTTCTTAAAGGATACCTTTCAGCATTTCGTATAATACTGGTTTAGTGGTGATGAACTCCTTTAGCTTTTCCTTATCTGTGAAGCTCTTTATCTGACCTTCAATTCTGAATGATAGCTTTGCTGGATAAAGTACTCTTGGTTGTAGGTTCTTGGTATTCATCACTTTGAATATTTCTTGCCATTCCCTTCTGGCCTGCAAAGTTTCTGTGGAGAAATCAGCTGACAGTCGTATGGGTACTCCCTTGTAGGTAATTGAGTCTCTTTCTCTTGCTGCTTTTAAGATTCTCTCTTTGTCTTTTGCTCTTGGCATTTTAATTACGATGTGTCTTGGTGTGGTCCTCTTTGGATTCCTTTTGTTTGGGGTTCTCTGCGCTTCTTGGACCTGTAAGTCCATTTCTTTCACCAGGTGGGGGAAGTTTTCTGCCATTATTTCTTCAAATAGGTTTTCAATATCTTGCTGTCTCTCATCTTCTGGCACCCCAATAATTCTGATATTAGTGCGCTTGAAGCTGTCCCAGAGGCTCCTTACACTATCTTCATATTTTCGGATTCTTTTTTCATTTTGCTTTTCCAGTTGGGTGTTTTTTGCTTCTTTGAATTTCAAATCTTTGGCTTGATTCTTGCGCTCCTCTGGTCTGCTATTGGGTATGATATTCTTTATTTCAGTCAGTGTATGCTTAATTTCTAGTTTCTTTATCGTAGCATCGAGGGTCACATTAGTTTTTGTGAGGCTCTCCACAAGTTTATTGCAAGCCCTCAAAATTGCGTTTTTTTAGCTCCATATCCTCCATTTCTGTCATGTTTTTTTGTCTCCGCATTTTTTATGCTTTCTTGGTGCACCCCCTTGTGGTCTTTGTGCGCAGTCTTGTTCTAGTTAAGCCTTGATTTTTTTAGTTAATACTGAGGGATTTGACCACCAGGCCGACTGGCTGTGAGAATCAGCTGTGTGGAAAACTTCTGTCCTCTGGGGAGGTGCTAATCTAGCCTTTGCCTGAGGCGATCCGGCAAATGGCTCTGCACAGGGCTTGGGCGGGGCGGGATCAACAGGGTGGGTGGAGGGAGCAGTTATGGCTGCTCTCAGTCCCGTTCCCAGAGGCTCTGCTTCTCAGAACCCTGGCAGCCGCTGCAAACCTCGGAGAGAAAGCTGCCCTCCGATTCCAACTGATGCTGGACAATCCCGCTTCTCCTGTTTGAGTCTGAGTCCCTAGAGACTCGCCCGGATCTGGAGCCCAGAGTCTGAGACTCCCTCCCGACTGAAAACGACAACCGCGCCCTCAGCCACCAGCCCGCTTTGCGCGCACCTCGGTACCTTTGTATTTTCCACACTGCGCCGCCTCTGAGCCTCGGTTTGCTGTTCTCTTTCCTTCTAGTTGAAGAGTCTCTCCTCAGCCAGCATTCCTGTGGTTCTGGGTGATGTCTGTTTTGTCTTTTAGTTGTATTTTTGAAGTGGTTGTTTGCGGCAGCAGTCTCCGGTGTTTACCTATGCCGCTATCTTGGTTCCTCCCTAAACAGCAGTTTTTATACAAGATGGAGGTTACTACGCTTCAGTACTGTGTGTGCCTTTCCTCCTAATTACCTAAAAGTGCTTCGAAAGCCACTGTGCATTGACCCCTGAAACAGCTATTCTGGTCTCAGAGGTCACATATAATTGGTATCAGTGACATTTACACAACATTAGAGTCAAACCCATTAGAGCCTTGTTGTCTTCTTCCATTCCCATAAATCAATTAGGAAAAATAAATCCCGTATCTTATGTTGGGGTTTGCCTTTACTTGCCTATTTTGGTCTCTCAGTCTATTCACAGATACAATTTGTGAATGCCTTTCTTCTCTTTCTATTCCTTTAGCTTATGCTGTATGACTGTACATTCTTATTTTCCTGTTTCCTCTAGTTGGAAACTACCTTGATGTGGCCTGCAAGGATACTGCAGGCCAACCCATCCCAGAAGTCGTGGGACAGACAGGCTCACAGGCCAAACGGAGATGCTTACGTCAAAGTTTATGACATCACTTTGAAGCAGGAGGGAAGAAATGGGGTACGCTGCCACACTAGGGTGGGTACAAGTGGGAAGGGCCACACGACATGGATCCCCAGTTATGAAACGTTTGGATGCACCTGATCCTCTCTCTCTCCTGCAATAGCCTGCCCAGCTGGTGGTCGGGGGAGAGACTGATGCTAGAACAAGAAGGCCAACAGACAGAAGGTGCTGGGCCAGTGATACACACTTGCTCTGTTAGAGAAGCTGAGGCAGCTATGCCTCGCCACGGCTGTAGCTCGCCCAGTAGCCTGCCAACAGCTTATGGGTTCCAGCACCTCTGGGTCCAGAATAGGACCATGGTGGCCGGAGTAAGGGTGATGTGGCTGAACTAATGTCACACTAACCAACATTTACATAGTTTTCTTCATTTATTTAATTAGATGTATTGCCATTACTTATGTTTTTGTATTATTTTATTCCTTTCACCTTGCCCTTTCTCACTTTCCTCCCAATTCTGGTCATTTTGAAAAGGAGAGTATTATGCTAAGTGAAATAAATCAGTCAGAGAAAGACAAATACCACTTCACTTATATGTGGGATCTAATGAACAAAATAAACAACAAAGTAGAAATAGACTCACAGATACAGAGAACAGACTGACAGCTGTCGGTGGGGGCGGGGTTGAAGAGCTAGGTGAAAGAGATGAAGGGATTAAGCAAAACACACACACACACACACACACACACACACACACTCACACCACAAAAACACCTCATAAACACAGACAATAGTATGGTGACTGCCAGAGGGGAAAGGGGTGGGGGGAGGTGGGAGGGGGTGAAGAGGGGATAAATGGGCGAAGAGGGGATAAATGGTGGCAGAGAGAGACTTGCCTTCGGGCGGTGAGTGCAGATGCAGGGAGCGGAGGGTGTGTTATAGAGTCGTACACCTGAGATCTGCATGGTTTCACTGACCAGTGTCACCCCACAGATTCAATGTAAAAGACGCTAGACATGTTTTGTGCAAGTTCTTCCCTAAAGTCAAACTTATTTAATTATCCATGTTTCTATTTGATAATAACATGTAGTCTGTAGAATATAACTCTGCGTCCGAATTTCTTATATAGTCCATTTATTTGACACAGGAGGCTTCTTAAATATTTCCAGGAGCCACAGTCGTTCTAGACCTCAGCAGTTGTCTGCTGGGCACAGTAAAATGCAAACCTGGAAAGGAATGGCTGTGAATGCATTGCCAGGAGGATGCAGAACCTACTGGCTGTCTCCTCCCTCCCCAACACACGCACTTCTCGCACAGCCTTCCCAACATATCTCAAGTGCTTTCCTGAAAAGTTCTGCTTACCAAATGCTGTTTTTAAAAGCCATGTTGCAACCTACTTCTTTATTTTAGACTTTTCTCTTATCCAATTATATTCGTAAAAAGTACAGGAAAGAAGTCATGTTTAGGGGAAAAAAAAGACAAAAACTTTAATAAGCCTGGAAGATTGGGTCCGTAAACAATAGAACAAGGCTGCCCAGCCAGCGTGGCTCAGTGGTTGAGCGTGGACCTATGAACCAGGTCAGGTCTGATTCCAGTCAAGGGCACATGCCGGGGTTGCAGGCTCCATCCCCAGTAGGGGGTGTGCAGGAGGCAGCCCATCCATGATTCTCTCTCATCATTGATGTTTCTATCTCTCTCTCCCTCTCGCGTCCTCTCTGAAATCAATTTTAAAATATATTTAAACAAATAAACAATAACAAAAAATAGAATGAGACTGAGCAGGATGCAGAAAATTGTACATAATGCTAAGTGGCTAAGCCATTTACCCCCCTGAACCGAGATGTGTGCTGTCCAATATGGTAGCCACTGCCAAGATACAGCTAATTAAGTTTAATTAATTAGATTTGTAAAAGTTAGTTCCTGGGCATAGAAGCCACATTTCTAGTGCTCAGTGGCGACATGTAGCTAGTGGCTACTATATTGGTTAGTGCAGATAGCATATTTCTTTTCTTTTTAAAAAAATAGATTTTATTGATTTTTTACAGAGAGGAAGGGGGAGGGATAGAGAGCTAGAAACATTGATGAGGGAGAAACACCGATCAGATGCCTCCTGCACACCCCCTATTGGGGATGTGCCCACAACCAAGGCACATGCCCCCGACCGGAATCGAACCCGGGACCCTTCAGTCCGCAGGCCGACGCTCCATCCACTGAGCCAAACCGGTTAGGGCCAGATAGCATATTTCTATCATTATAGAAAGTTCTATTGGAAATGAAATTATAATTTTCTACAAATGTCTAGTAACAATTTGATAGTCTGGAAGTCTAGAAAGCAGTAGGCCAACTAGAATGAGTCAGGATACATAGCATCCATAGGTTGTGACAGAGGAGAGGGAGTGTGTGTGTTGGCAGCAGGGAGAGGTGGTGTGCTCCCTATTCAGGAAACTGGGGGATATTGATCCTATTCTCTGAAACAAGAAACACTAAAGGAGTGGAATTGACTTTATTTTTTAGAGGATGGGGTTAAAGGTGAATTTCTGTTTTATCCATTTTAAGTTTGAGATTGTGAGGGACAGTCTAGCGAGATGTACAAAAGACAGTTGGATATAGAAGTTTGGAGGAGTCATTCTCAAGTAGCTTAAAGGGAGATGCATGCATTGTGGATCTCTCATCGCTCCCTTAAAGTAAGTGCCTAGAAGAGAAACTGCTTTTTCAGAGTACGAATATGTGGAGACTTTCCACATTTCTTCCCTGTCCCCGAGTGGCCCTTACGATGTGGTGATAAACAGGCATTCCCTAGTGGCCCTTGTGATGTGGTGATAAACAGATGTTACTGATGGGTGTGGTCAGAGTTACAGCCCTGCCTTTGTGAAAACGGCCAGGGCCCTCTGCTGTATTCCAGTGGCTTTGTAAACACCATACGGTAGTACCCATTTGCGCCCTTATCAGTCCAGGTTCCAGGCAGGAAAACAGAAATTCTCTAAGGAATTTTCAACAGGTAGCACTTACCATGAGAACTCTATACAGAGGCGCTAGGGGTGGGCGAACTTTTTGACTCGAGGGCCACAATGGGTTCTTAAACTGGACCGGAGGGCCGGAACAAAAGCATGGTTGGAGTGTTTGTGTGAACTAATATAAATTCAAAGTAAACATCATTACATAAAAGGGTACGGTTCTTTTTTTTTTTTTTTTTTTTTTAGTTTTATTCATTTCAAACGGGCCGGATCCGGCCCTCGGGGCCGTAGTTTGCTCAAAGGGCAGACCCTGCGATTAAATCACACACTCCTGGCTGCAGGACCTGGCTGAGTCCTAGAGCTGGGACAACAGAGTGAGGGCGGTATTTCCTCATCAGAGCTCCAGAGCAAACTCACCGCTGGGGGCGCCCCTGAGGGTGGGAAGGGAAGACAGGCCACCTAGGAGGGGCTGCTGCACCTGGCTCTGGGGCTTTGTGAGGAACACAGCCGTTCCCCAGGATGCCACCTTCTCACTCCCCGCTTGGGCCTCCTCTGGGCAGGTTAGTGGGAGCCACCTGGCCAGGAAGGCTGGGAAACGTAGTCTGCAGACTCCCAGCCCAACCATCACCACGGAGCAGAGTATCCATGAATACCGGGCTCAGAGGCCACAGGCAAATAACCTGCACTTGGTTAGGGGTACAAACTTTTCCTCCTTTAGCTGTAAATAAAGAAAATGGACTCATTTGATCTTTGATCTTTTATGAACTTGGCAGACTCCAGGCAGGGTCTATCACCATGACTACCATATAAAATGCTCAATAAAGCCCGGCTGGTGTGGCTCCGTGGTTGAGTGTCGACCTATGAACCAGGAGGTCACGGTTTGATTCCCGGTCAAGGGCACATGCCTGGATTGCAGACTCGAGGTCCCCAGTGGGGGGCGTGCAGGAGGCAGCCGGTCCATGATTCTCTCTCATCATGGATGTTTCTAGCTCTCTCTAGCTCTCCCTTTTTCTCTGAAATCAATAAAAAATATATATTTTTAAAAATAAAGTGCTCAATAAATATCACTAAACATTTGAGCAAACAAATGCCTATCTATCCCCATCATTGATAAATAGTTCAAATCAGTACTCAAATTACATGATGGGCAGGTAAAGTTGTTTTTTAAAGAACACTTTAACTCCTATGTACGATTTAGTATTTTCCATTACAGTTGGGATTGTGCTTCTGGACAATTGTCGACAGTTTGGCTCAAACAAACTCACAAAACTTCTTCACAGGTTTGACCGTTTCTTGCGTTGCCTACGGGAGGCAACATAACGTCTCAGTCCACTCCTGACACTGAGTTTGCAATAGGAGTGGATAAGGGTAGTAGCCTTCCAGTGGAGAGGGGAGCACCCCCCTTCCGCCCCCCAGACCCAGGTGTGCAGGGGCCGTTTCCACGCCCGGGGTTATTCCCACTAAGACAACTGCACACGCACAACAAGCGGCCCCCGGGCCTCTGGGCCGCGGTGCTGCCACCCGCCCGCACCCCTGAAGGGAAGAACCCTCGGACTTCCGGGGCTGCTCAGGCGCCGCCCGCTGCCGGGGCAACGGCAAGAAATGATGCGACTCCAAGGCAACCAAGCGCGGCCACGGCGCATGCGCCAGGCGGGGTCACGCTTCCCATCCTCCCGCTCTGAGAGGCAGGCACCGTGCACCCCCCGAGAAGCCTCCTAGCCACGGCCACTCAGGAACGACGGCGCCCCCCGAGGTGACCCCTAGCCAAGGCCACTCAGGAACGACGGCGCCGGGCTCAAACCTGCCGTCCGGCTCCAGGTGGTGCTTTCGGGAAGAAACTGATACCTGGCAACTTTTTAAAACGGAATTAACGGAAAGGGGAACGAAGAAAGCGGTGCACACCTGGGAAGCGGGGCGGACACAACTAGAGTGTCCGACGTCCCGGGAGACGCGGCGGCGACAGAGCCGTCCACACGGCTCCCGCGCCAGGGCTCCGGGGGGCGGGCACTGAGGCCCCGCCCACGCCACGGCGGCTCTCATTGGGCCCCTTCCTGTGGCGTCAAACTTCGGCGTCTGGGAGGAGGCGGGACTTCCTGGCTGGAGAGCCAATTCCGGCCGCGCCGGAAGTGCCCATTGAAGAAAGAATGAAAGGTGCCCGCCGCCTGGCGCTCCAGGCAGGTCTAGTGTTCCGCGGGCTCGGAAGGGAAGTTGGACGGAGATTCCTCCGCTAACCGCCGAGTTCCGGGCTAGCGGGAAGCGAGAGCCCGGACATGGACAGCCGCCTGCAAGAGATCCGCGAGCGGCAGAAGCTACGGCGGCAGCTCCTCGCCCAGCAGGTCCGCGGCCAGGGAGGGGTCGCCGTGCGCGTGCGCGGCCGCCGCGGCCCATCCGCGCTCTCCGTCCGCCCCGCGGCCCCGACCCGTGGCCGAGCCTCCCCTCTGGTTCTCGGCCCCCGCGGTGCCCCGAGGCGTTCCCATTCCGGGTCGCGTGTCGCGGTCGCGGTGGCGATGCTACACCGGACGCCACGTCTGGTTGTCAGCGACCTCACGCGGTGCCCCCCCCCCTCCCCCAGCCCCGGTCTTGGAGTGCATCCCGCCTCCCGGAAGTGCCTTGTCCCCTACCTGCCTCTCCACCAAGTGCGTGCTCCTCTGTGTGTTGCCTTGTCAGCACCTGAGCCTTGAGATGTGGTTTCCTTGTTAAATGGGTGTACAGAATTTGGGGGGCTGGGGGGAAAGGTCATATCTAAAGGCTGCGTTGCAAGTAGCCTGAGTGCGTTGTATCGTAAATCAGTGAGATGGATAGGAGTCGCCTTCGTGAGCCAATTAATTAGGAGTCTTTATTCCAGAGGGCGGTGTTTCCCAAATCTCCGAGCAAACACATAGAGGAAGTTCTCTCTATTTGTACCTTTTTGAGCCCTTTGCCTGCAGATTTCACAAAGAGCTCTGTGTAGGTTATTGTTACAGACAGTTTGTAGCCGATATTTGGCATGAGAATATGGGGATTACTGTCAGTATCGGCATTAGCCTGTTACGTCAGATGGCTAGCTTGCAAGGTCAGACAGCTAAGTTTTCATCTTTTTCTATTATTCAAACTAAAACAGTTATTTTACAGAATAAGGGACTATCTAAAAATAACAGAGGTGACCTACAGAATAAGAGACTGTCTAAGAATAACAGTAGTTCAAACAGCAGTTTTCCAAAGGAGGGATTACTATGCTTCAAGTGTACATTCTAGATTCTGCTATTGCAGCCCACTGTGCGCTGTGCAGTGTCCTGGTGGTCACCCACAGCGTACATGTGAATTTGTGCTCTGTGTCCCAGCACCCCCCTGCTGTGAGTAGTGAGTATTATCTTCACTTACAGGAGGCTCTAGCGCAGCGGTTCTCAACCTGTGGGTCGCGACCCCTTTGGCGGTCGAACGACCCTTTCACAGGGGTCGCCTAAGACCATCCTGCATATGAGATATTTACATGATGATTCATAACAGTAGCAACATGGCAGTAATGAAGTAGCAACGAAAATAATTTTATGGTTGGGTCACAACAGGAGGAACTGTATTTAATGGGCCAGAAGGTTGAGAACCACTGCCCTAGCTGTTCAGTGATTTGACTAGGGGTCAGTCGCTGCTGGGCCAGGAAACGGAACCCAGTTTGTTTCTCTAAAGCAGGGGTCCTCAAACTACGACCCGCGGGCCACATGCAAATACAAATACTGTATTTGTTCCCGTTTTGTTTTTTTTTTGTTTTTTTTTTAAATATATTTTATTGATTTTTTACAGAGAGGAAGGGAGAGAGATAGAGAGCTAGAAACATCGATGAGAGAGAAACATCGGTCAGCCGCCTCCTGCACATCTCCCATTGGGGATGTGCCCACAGCCCAGGTACATGCCCTTGACCAGAATCGAACCTGGGACCTTTCAGTCCGCAGGCCGACGCTCTATCCACTGAGCCAAACCGGTTTCGGCCCGTTTTGTTTTTTTTACTTCAAAATAAGATATGTGCAGTGTGCATAGGAATTTGTTCATAGTTTTTTTTAAACTATAGTCTGGCCCTCCAACGGTCTGTGGGACAGTGAACTGGCCCCCTGTTTAACAAGTTTGAGGACCCCTGCTCTAAAGCGTGTCTTCGCTGCTTCGTGTGTGTAAGTTAACACTTGCTGATGAGTAGAGTAGGCGGGCAGAAAATGCTCAAATCGGAGTCTGTGTTCTACATTTTACCATTCAGATCAGTCGGAGTGATGGAGAGGCTTTACTGAGGCATCTTAATGTGTTGTTGTTTTTTTCAGTAGTAAATCTTGGTTTTAGTTCATGGAAATCTGAAACCTCTATTTTATGATCGTGTGAAAGATTTTTGGTATAGTTTTACAAATGTGGGAATTTGGGATCATGTCAGTCCCTGTCCCTGTGGCATTACAATCTTAGACAAATCAGGTATCTTTTTCTAAGCCTTCTTTGTCCCGACTTTCTGTATCATGTTATCTTCAGTAGCTTCTTGTTGCCGTCAAGTAAAGTCCTTACACTTTAATTTGAATTCAAACTCTGCTTGACTCTAAATACATTATAGAACAGCGGTTCTCAACCTGTGGGTTGCGACCCTTTGGAAGTCGAACGACCCTTTCACAGGGGTCGCCTAAGACCATCGGAAAACACATCTATAATTACATATTGGTTTTGTGATTAACCCCTATGCTTTAATTATGTTCAATTTGTAACAATGAAAATACATTCTGCATATCAGATATTTACATGACGATTCATAACAGCAAAATTACAGTTATGAAGTAGCAACAAAAATAATTTTATGGTTGGGGGTCACCACAACATGAGGAACTGTATTAAAGGGTCTCGGCATTAGGAAGGTTGAGAACCATTGTTATGGAACAACTAGAAGTCCGGTGCACGGATTCGTGCACTGGTGGAGTCCCTTAGCCTGGCCTGCACCCTCTTGCAGTGCGGACCCCTTGGGATATCAGACTGCCGGTCTTGGCCCGATTCCCAGTGCCAACATCCCCCATGGGATATAGTAGCACCTAAAACAACAGGCAGCCAGGCGCCGCATGCTCCCGCTCATCCTGGCCCTGCTGCGCCTTCCACTGTCGCTCAGTAGGGGCTCAGTAGGGTGCTGCCATGGAGGTGGGAGAGGCTCCTGCCTTGCAGCTGCGCTCACGAGTCCGGTGTTTGGCACCTGTCAGCTGAGCAGCGCTCTGGCTGTGGGAGCCCACTGACCACCAGGAGGCAGCTCCTGCGTTAAGCATCTGCCCCCTGGTGGTCGGTGCATGTCGTAGCAACCTGTTGTTCAGTCGTTCAGGTAGGCTTTTGTATATATAGATTATAATTCATTTAACTATGAATAATAGCTAGCCCCCACCCTCAAAGAACGTACAGAATGCAGGAAAACTTGATGGCTGCCATTTACCAAGTCTCTTCCATGTGTCAGGCTCAGCTGAGCTCTTTACCTACATTATTTTCGCTGGTACAGATACACATCCTACAGATGAAAAAAATAAAGCTCAAAGAATTTCAGTTAAGTGCTCAAACCCACAAAGCTGGTGAGTTTGCAAGCTGCAGTTTTAGATCCAAATGCTCCTGGTCTTCTAGTGGGAGGGGCCCCATCCCACCTAAGCGAGGATGTCCAGTATCACCAATGACAGACTTCGCCTTTCCTCACTACTTTTCTCTATATGAACGAGACAGACAGAACATGTTTTTACTTAACCCAGTCACCCCACAATTTTTAAAAAAGGTTGGAGCACGAGAAGACAATTACATGTGTAAGCAGAATTTTGATTTAAAGCATTTCTCTGCAGTATACTGTTTCCTAACATAGGCCTTAGTCGGAAATCTTATTGGTTCCCTCACATTTATTGAGCATGTGCTGTGAGTCAGACTTTATACTGCTGCTGGACATACAGATACAAACAGGACAGACAGTGTTCCTCCCAGGGAGGTTACCGTTCACTGGGGAAGAAATAAACTGATAAAATAACTGAAATATACAAGTAAAGTAATTAGAAGTTGTGATAGAGGTTGTGAAACAATATACCTTGGGAGCAAACAAAAGTAAAATAATTGAAAGTTCCATTAAGTGCTATGGTCTGAATGAGGAAAGGAGGTAGAAAAGAGAACCTCCTGTGGGAGCGGCTGCTTACTCTCTATGCAGCGTCATGGGGACCCCGTTCATGGGGACCCCTCGGAGGAACCAGCTCGGACTCACTGGGTGGGGAGGGGGCGGCGGCCATGAGAAGGGTGGAAAGCTTTCCCGCGTCCTCCGGGGGAGGTGGCTGTGTCTCCTGGGTCAGGAGAGTAGGGTCTGGGAGATTATGGAGCAGTTAAAACTCCAGGAACAGATGCTTTGGAAAAGCATTATCCCTGGAGAGACATGGGTAGATGAAACAGTGGTGACTATTTCAGGTAAATGCTGAGGACTTGTGTCTGATGTGCTAGCACGCCTGCCCCACTTCCTGGCTAAGGGGCTGTTTAATACACATTTCCTCACGCCCCTCTCGTGCATGAGAACAGATGTTCCGCAGGGCCTGTGGGTTGCACTCTGCACTCCGTGGCCCGGCTCCTGAAGATTTCTGTGAGCTGATGCCACACAACGTAGCAGTCTTTTCGGTTTGTTTACATGTGTTGTACTGCAAAATCTTCCCAACTGCCAACCCGACTGCATTACCGTTTTTAAGGAATTAGTAAAGTTCAATATTGTGCCTATAATCATTCTATCTATAAAGACTTGGCTTGAATAAAACTCCATACGTTGTATTAGAGCAGCGGTTCTCAACCTTCTGGCCCTTTAAATACAGTTCCTCATGTTGTGACCCAACCATAAAATTATTTTCGTTGCTATTTCATAACTGCAATGTTCCTACTGTTATAAATGGTAATGTAAATATCTGATATGCAGGATGGTCTTAGGCGACCCCTGTGAAAGGGTCGTTCGACCGCCAAAGGGGTCACGACCCACAGGTTGAGAACCGCTGTATTAGAGCATGGGGTGAATAAGGTATCGCGTGTGAGTGGATGGACGCGAGGTGTCGAACACAGTGCCGACCACACTGGACGCTGTGTGTGAGCTTTCCTGGCCGTTGCAGCTATTACGGAATCATGTTTTACTTACTTTAAAGGAAAAGATTGGCAAAGTGAAGTGTCTTCATTTCAAATTTGACTAAAAGGATCAACTGCCTAGTGACCTCTTTTCTGGTTTTTGTTTTTCTCAGTTGGGAGCCGAGAGTGCCGACAGCATTGGTGCCGTGTTAAATAGCAAAGAGGAGCAGAGAGAGATTGCCGAAACCAGGGAGACTTGCAGGTCCGGCAAGTGGTTTGTTTTTGTTGTTTTACTGACAGCTCACTATTGTGAAAGGATTATTGTTTTAATAAAATGGTCCTAGGTGTGAAGTGTGCTGGTATGGAAGCACCAGGATAAAGATTTCAGAGCCATTGGTTTCTATTGTTCATGAATGATAAACTATTTCTTTTCCGGCTGTAGTAACTTCTCATATAGTAGGACGTGGAATGTTACACCAAGGATTAGCTTATATGCCATAAGTAAATAATTATTTTTAAGTTCCTATAAAAGTAAATAGACTTTACCCTAAAAGTGTTAATCATTTCATAGTTCACAAAGCATTTCAGAATTTCTCAGTTTCTAGTTACCAAGTTGAGCATTAGTTTTGCTAGAGACAGATTAGAATGATACCTAGTTTAGAAGTTCCTTCTTGCCTTATGTCCCTGTAACAGCTTATTTCTCATTTGGTTGCTTACCAATCACGTTTTGTGACTTTTTAGGTGATTTACAAACTGGGTGAACAGATACTGTTTAATCAGGAAAAACGTGCTTCATTCTGTTTTTATTAAGTTATTTCGTGCTACTAGATGCATTTATACATCTGTGCATACCTGTGTGTGATGCGTCAGTTTTACTTCCCAGGGCTTCCTATGATACCTCTGCTCCAAATGCCAAACGGAAGTCTCAGGATGAAGGAGAGACCGATGAGGACAAAATGGAAGAGTATAAGGCAAGTGGAGACTCGGGCAACTTAATGGTCAAGGAAAAATAAGTCCTTCCGATACCAGGTTCTTATTGAGGAAACAAACTTGACCGAAAGCTGAACATGAAAGTGTCTAAAATCATTGTCATAAGTATAATACACGTATAAGCATGTGTATAATCAGTTAGATGAAGACTTTGTATCGCTTTCCTCATTTTAACACCAGAGTGTAAGGATTAAACTGGGTGGTGCACAGAAAGCACTTAGCATGAAGCCCGGTAAGCACTGGGCAATACTGTTCTTCAGTAACAGGCAGGAGGTAAGTAAGTGTATCAGAAACTGGGTATTTGGATCAGATTTCTAAAGGCTACAACACTCTTTTGTGATTTGTGTTCCTCGGTGTTAACAATGGCAATAGAATTAAAATATTTTGAAAATCCATGACCTAGCCAGCAGTGTAGAGCCGTTTCTGAAAGAGGCCCAAAGGCAAAATCCAACTTGTAAATTTGTAATTGCAATATTTAGTTGAAAAGGAAGTATAATGAGAAACCGATCTCCATTTCTTAAAATTAATTGTCCAACTGTATTTAATAGAGAAGAGCATGCATTGTTAGTACTAATTATTAATTCTGTCGTTTGTTGTATTTTGATATATGCTAGTATGCAGTTTAAATGTTTGTGACTGTTTCAGGTCAAACCATATGCAGTTCCCAATATTTGGACAGTTTTGACCTGTAAAGGTAGCTTCATGTGGTTCAATTTAATAGAAATAAAATTGGCCCATTGGTGGTTATTTCTTTTGATTTAAGCTAAATTCTAATATTTATAGTATTATATTTGAGATTAAATAATTCTAGACAACTTGGTCAACAAAACAGTAGTTATAGACTTTTATTGATGAAAATTTTTATTTTATTATGAAAAGAATAAACTAGTTATACCTAATGATAAGAAAGCAAAGATTTTAATGTTCCATTGTAACGATAATGTGAGAAATGTATTACCAGTAGGGAAACAGAACGTGTATGTCTAGTCTTAGTCAAGATACAGTAACCCGTGGACCGTTCCTTCTCTGCTTCAATGTCCACTCCCCTCCGTTCCCAGGATGAGCCTGAGATGCAGCAGGAGGAGGAGAACCTGCCGTATGAGGAAGAGATTTACAAAGACTCCAGCACGTTCCTCAAGGTAAGTCAGTGATTCCAGACTTACGACCCTTCATGTTTCAGCTCTGTGCTGCAAGGATTTTAAATACCTATTTGTTTTCGTAGTTTTTTTTAGATATTAAGGAATCATTGTTATAAAACAAATGTCACTTAAAATTATTCTGTAGCTACTGAGGAAAAACACTATCATTTTAGTTCTGGTGTTTTAATGTCAATCAACTTACATTTTATATGGTGACATAATAAAAAACAAAGCACAGAATTAGGATATCAGAGTACATGCTATTAATTTAATTTTGATTTTTCTTAGGGAACACAGAGTTTAAATCCCCATAATGATTACTGCCAGCATTTTGTAGACACTGGACACAGACCTCAGAATTTCATCAGGGATGTAGGTATGTCAGATTCGTTGGACTGTATAATTTATTTAACTTGTGGATTATTTCTAATTAGGGACTAATTCTAACTGGATTTGTCCTGGGATTTGTTTACAAGGCATAGCCCATTAATTTAAGATCATCATCAGCATTTCATCTCTACTATTTTGTCTCTTCCTTTATCTAATTATAGAAAATGAAAGAATACTCATTTTTACTAGATTCTTTAGGAGATATTTTTTTCTCCAAAAGAGGGAAAAAACATGAGAGAAAGGCAGTTGTTGCTCCCTTTCTCAAGAAGAGAATGATTAAACTTGATATTATCAGCAGAATATTTAACTTAATAAGTAGGAGACATTAAATGGTTGGTGACTTGAACTTGGCTTTGGACATCTGGGTGTTTATCTGCCTACTAGAGGCCTGATGCACGAAAATTCGTGCAAGAGTAGGCCTTTCGCCGAAACCGGTTTGGCTCAGTGGATAGAGCGTCGGCCTGCGGACTGAAAGGTCCCGGGTTCGATTCCGGTCAAGGGCATGTACCTGGGTTGCGGGCACATCCCCAGTGGGGGATGTGCAGGAGCGCTGATCGATGTTTCTCTCTCATCGATGTTTCTGACTCTCTATCTCTCTCCCTTCCTCTCTGTAAAAATCAATAAAATATATTAAAACAAAAAAGAAAGAGTAGGCCTTTCTTCCCCGGCTGCTGGCACCGGCTTCCCTCCGGCACCAGGACCCGGGCTGCTCCCCTTCTTTGGCCACCAGCAGGCACCCGGGATCCCGGCTGCTTCCTTCTGGCCACCCACAGGGACCCGGGACCGGGGCTGGCTTCCCTCGGGCCACCCACCAGGATCGGGGCCCCGGGCTGGCTTCCCTCGAGGCCCCATCTTTGTCCGGAAGACATCTGAAAGGTCTCCCGGTCTAATTAGCATATTACCCTTTTATTATTATAGATGGAGGGAGGATCGTTAGATGTGAAATGTGTGCTGTTTCCTGGGAGGGCTCATCACCTCTGCTCTCTGCATTGGCTTCGAGTGTGTGACATGTGCTTGCGCCCTCAGGTCTGGCGGACAGGTTTGAAGAGTACCCCAAGCTGCGGGAGCTCATCCGCCTGAAGGACGAGCTGATAGCGAAGTCGAACACTCCGCCCATGTAAGCGGTTCCCGCCCTTGTCCTGCTCAGCTTCCGAGCCAGACTTTCCCTCGGGTGCCTTTCCGTTGGGAATCACTCAGCACCACCTGAGCTGACATCATTACGATTCCTTCTTTGTGGTCAAATATATTCGTTTGCTGCTCAGTGCTGGGTGCACAGTAGGTTCTCATTTAATTTGTTTTCAGTTTTTCAGATAATTTGCTTAATTTTTTTTTTTTGAAAATCATTCACATTTCTTCTTGAGTTTACTTAAAATGTTTTAAACTAGCTTTTCTTCTCAAAAAGTTATTTATTGATGGGGAAAGAAAGAAAATTAATAGCATCCAGGGCTACTATGGACATTTTTGGGATATGGTAATTCACTTTAATCTTTGCTAAACAGAATAATGCTTTCCTTAAAACGTGTATAAGGCCTTTGAAATTGGAGACTGTTTATTTCATACTTAGTTTACTTTGAACATTTTGTACATTTATTCGTTTGCTGACATGAGTCTATTAATTAGAACAGCCACAAAGAAGTATTGGGGAAAATGCTAGCAGACTTTAGTATTCATCCTATTTAAAAAGACTTTACATTGAAAGTATTTTATATTTAAATATTTTATATGCAAAATACTTTCATACTCTATGGAAATAACTTTTCAGTGAAGGCTAATGATAAATTATACTAAGTGGCCAGAAAAGACTATTAATATTTTGAAACTTTTTTAGAGGGAGGAATTTAAAATTTACAGAGAAATAGTTTTTCCAGACTAACTAAACAATTAGAGAAAAGCAGTGACCTTCTCTAGAATACTCAGGTGGTGGTGGAAAGGGGTTGAGTCTTACAGCTGAGCGTGGATTTTCAGTGTGAAACCAGGGGGCTACGTGGGAACGGACCGCTTTGTGGTGTGCTTACGTGCATGTCCTAGGGAGGGCGCTGCACGGTGCGCACTGGCGAGAGGCGAGGCCCCCAGTGGTTCGCTCGTTCGGCTGTGGGAATGGCGTCTAGTAACACGGGAAACCTCTCACCACCGCCTGCAAGCGCTCGGAGCCTCTCCTCACTGCCTGTGCTTTCCTCACATAGGTACTTACAGGCGGATATCGAAGCCTTTGACATCAGAGAGCTCACCCCCAAGTTCGATGTGATTCTTCTGGAACCCCCTCTGGAAGAGTATTACAGAGAGACCGGCATCACTGCCAACGAGAAGTGCTGGACTTGGGACGATGTACGGTGAAACGCCGCCTGTGGGGAGCGGTTTGTTCCAGATGATAAAGGCCGTGAATGTCACCCCTCCTTGCGTGGGGCACACGTGCAGACGTGTAGATGCTGTGGCCGCAGGCCTGAGGGGCATTGACAAGTGTGCCAGCCTTTCGAGGCAGCAGTTGCGCGGGCGGTGAGGAGCTGGTCCGCAGGAGACCCAGCCGCAGGGTCCTCGGGGTGAGGCTGGGAGGGTGTGGAATGGTCCGAACGACCGGGAGCTCGCTCTGCATTGGCATTTGGTTAGATGTAAACATCAGGAATAAATACATGTGTCAAGTATAGTGTCTACTCTTTAAGGAGCTGACAGTGTAATGAATAAAAAAGCATGAGTAATTTCAGAATAAAATAATTGTGATAGTTATATTTTCGTAAATAAAATTAAGCAAACTGATAACTTCCATTAGTTACAAAAGTTATGTGTTTGTTATCAGTAACAAAAACAACAGGCATTTCCTAAGCAGCACTCTGCACAAGGCAGTGCTGTGCTGGAGAGTCAGATAATAGGACTCAGTGCTGAGATGGCAGGTTTCATTTTAATTTTGCCCCCAACTTGGAGGTAACTTAACCTGTTTTCATCTCAGTTTTTCTGTAAATATTAAAGGGTTGTTCTCAAGCTGCAGCTTATGGAATCCTGTAACTATGGCTTCCTGTGGCCTCTCCACACGCGTCGGTGCCGTTGTACGCGTGCACGTGTGGTTTCTACAGGAGGAAACGGCTGGAGAACGAGAAGGCTGCGGGTGGACGTTCCCGTTACGCCCCTAAAAATGCGAGCCTCTAGTGGAAGTCCTGACACACCGTGATCGCTCTGGGACGAGTGGGAAACAGTTCTTTCAGGCCCCATTGTTTCGGTTTCTTCCAGATCATGAAGTTGGAGATCGATGAGATTGCGGCCCCTCGGTCGTTCATTTTCCTCTGGTGCGGCTCCGGGGAAGGGCTGGACCTTGGGAGAGTGGTAAGCTGGCGTTTTGTAAAGTGGGTCTTCAAGTTCACAAGAGAAAATGCAATACAATGCATTGCCTAAGACCTTTCAAGATGGGTGTTTTGTCTTTTGTTTCTTGAATGGCAATAACATATTAAGAATAAAAAATATTCAGGAAAGAATGTATGGAAGGCAGTACCCACCCTTAGTTGACTACAGGGGTCACCAACCGGTGGTCCCCAGACCATGGATGGTCCGTGAGGTTCGAAAGGTTGGCGACTGCTGGACTAGTACCAGGAGTGAATCAAAATGGGGTTTATAACGACTGCAGGAAGAGAGCGGTTTCGAGATTTAAAACTCCAGCTCACATCTCAAAAACAAGCTGCCTGGTGTCACTTGCTGCTCATGAGAAGCTAAAAAGTGCTTTTCTGAATTCTGTTAACTCCTGAATTCCAAACGGAATTCAGATGGAATGGGGAAGTAGCCCCGCGCCTGGGATGTAGTTTGAATGAAGGAACGAGAATGACAGGAGGTTCTCGCACCTCGGGTGAAAAGTACCTTGTATTTAATTGTGTTTAGAACTTTCTTCTGTTCGATCGGGGTACCCTGTCGAATGGCTGTATAATAGAGACAGGACTCTCCCACATCTCACTACAGCAGTTCCTGTCACGCCTGGCACTGGGGATTTCAAGCCTCTGGGAAGTTTTTAGTGCTGGCTGGTTATTTTAAGTGTTGATTGCTTTTAGCTAAGGGCTTTTTTAAATTTCCATTTCTAGTGTTTGCGCAAGTGGGGCTACAGAAGATGTGAAGATATTTGTTGGATTAAAACCAATAAAAACAACCCTGGGAAGACTAAGACTTTAGATCCAAAGGCTGTCTTCCAGAGAACAAAGGTATTGCCTCTGCGACCTCGTCATCTTTATCTTTATGTTCTCGATCATTTTTTTAAATTTTCATTATTTTCCAGATGACTGCATATTCTTTAATTAATTTTGGTGGAAAGGTCCTTTTCTCAGACTTGGGCAATGGCACTGAGCATTTATAGGAAGACACCAAGTTCGTGTCTGGTTGCAGCGTAGCTGCTTACAATATCATTAATTCAGGTGTAGAAGTGGTGGCTCGAGATTTACATTTGTCGTGCAGTGGTCACAGGTGAGGCTGCTCGAGTGTGAGTGACTGCGGCCTCCATGGTGTCTGTCACTCCCTGTGACAGTCTGGCTTCACAGCTGGAAGTGTGTGCTCCCAGCCCCTCCCCTTGTTGCGTCAGTCCCCCACCCTGTCCCTCTGGCGACCTCCAGGTGGTTCTGTGTCTGCATCTGTTTCTGTTTTGTTTTGATTATGTTGGTCTTCAGGTTCCACATATAAGTAATATCCTGGCATTTATCTTTCTCTGAGTCATTTCACTTAGTTTCATACCTTCCCGGCCCGTCCATGTTGCTGCAAATGGCAGGCTTCCTTCTCTTCTCTGGCCGCTGCATCCAGTGCGTGTTCTGTGCAGCGTCTTTAGTCAACCTGCCCTCCAGCAGTTCCCTCAGCGGAGCCGTTGGTGGGAGGGTGTTTCTTCTTTAATAGTTTCCTTGGATTGAAACATTCTTTCGAAGGGAACCCAAGCCACCCATCCACTGTTGGTTCGTGGAATCAAGTGGGAGGCTAAGTCTGTTGCATCCACACTCCTGCCGTCAGGTGAAATAGCGAGGGTCTAAAACAGACAACAGGGAGAAGGGTTTGATTTGCACATTGCCTGTGTCAAGTATTTGGAAGTCTATCCAGGCTTAAAGCCTCTTCTCCATATTAAAAGGCTTATATCTTGTGTGCAGTTTGATCCTGGATCATAGTAAGCCCAGTATAACATCATCTTATAGTTCAAAGGTCAAGTTTCATGTTTCCATACCTGTTGAAATAGGTTATGGTTAAGTTTTAGAGGGAAAAGACTCCATGGTCGTTGACTCTGATCTAGAATGTGGTGGCTCCAAGTCCCGTCCTCTTGTCTCGCCTCCCTGGCCACCTCCCCCCACCCAGGAGCCCAGGTCTTGCTGTGTCACCCAGAGCACCGTGTCCTAATGATCCGGAGGACGGAGGATTGGTCAGGAATGGGCCGGGGGTGTCGGAGGCTGATGGTCTCTCCCTGCTGTCAGGAGCACTGCCTCATGGGGATCAAAGGGACCGTGAAGCGCAGCACGGACGGGGACTTCATCCACGCCAACGTCGACATCGACCTGATCATCACGGAGGAGCCTGAGATCGGGAACATAGAGAAGCCCGTGGAGATTTTCCACATCATCGAGCACTTCTGTCTGGGCCGGCGGCGCCTTCACCTCTTTGGAAGAGATAGTACGATTCGGCCAGGTAGGACCTCAGGATGAGAAGAGAGAGCTCGGCCACCTGGGTGCAGGTGTCCGGAGCTCCCTGCCGGGCTGGGTGCAGTGAGGCCTGACGGGCTGGAGGCCTCATCTGGTGCTGCAGGCCTGCCAGGCTCCCCCGGGTCCCCCTGCTGCCGCCGGTCCACTCCCCTCCGCGGCCACTCTGACCCCATCTGTTTTCTGTTTCCTCACGTCCTTACATCATTGAATTGTAGATTCCGGGAGGCAGGGCTGTCTGCACTCCCTCCTCCCCGGCACGCAGGGCCTTCGGTGACTGCGGAACGAAGACGCATGGATGCTGGGTAGTCCTGCAGAAAGCACCGTGCATTTGTGCGATCCAGGTCGGGCTTTAGTAGAGACTGAAACTCCTGGCTTGTTCCTTACATGTGTGGTGGTGGCCTCTTTTCAAAACCTTAGTGATCACCACAGTGTGCATTCGCTATTTTAAAAAGACTAGAAAACAGTTTGCCTCTTAGGGACACTCAGGCTCAGCTGCAGATGAGACCACACAGGCCTCCTGCCCGGAAAGGGCAGTTTCCCTGCTCTTCTTCTCTTCAAATCTTTATGCACTTCGACACGAATGGTGTTTTCACACAGTGAACACAGGAGTGTACAGAACGGCTGCTCCTTGTGGAAGGGGATCCTGGTCAGATCCTTGCTTTCTGGCATTTTGTGATGGATCCAGTAGCCTGAGAATAAGCGTGAGGGTGATGGGCAGGATGCTGTGAACCCAATTCGGGGAGATCCCTGCCCTGCGCTGAAGGATCCCGGCCCGTAGCACTCAGAGCAGATTCCCAGTCTCTCCCCAGACATGCGTCAGCTATGAGACCACCCCTGGGAACCCAGCCCCACAGTGCGACACCCGCGGGACACTCAGTCCCTGTAGCCTCGCTCAGGCGCTTCCCAGGAGGGTGTCGGAGGCTGAGAGCGCAGCCGCCCAGCAGGGGGGCGGGCCGGAGCCTGGACCTGGGGGACTGAGTGGGGGTCTGAGAGAAGTGGCCGTCATCCATAGGAGGGTTCCCTTGACCTGCGTGTGGAGGGGGCTGTCAGGGCTGACGGATGGAAAGAAAGTGGGCGCTGAGGCGGGGACAGCCCCTGTCCGGGTCACTTTCTCCAGTGAAGCTGCGTGGACGGGACTGAGAGTGAGGTCAGGCCTCCTTAGAGAAGACCGTAGAGGCCGCACTTGGACTGTCCAGCGCAGAGGAGCCACTGGCTGAACTTTGCTGGAGGCTCGGGCTTTCAGAGGGAGGGGTTGGGACTCAGGATCCAGGCTGCCTGTCTGAAGGGAGGGGCAGGCGGTGGGGTGTGGGGTGAGGAGCAGAGGGGGCCGGCTGAAGCTGGGGGCAGGGTGGGGAAGGTGGGGCACCTCTGGGGCTGCTGGGCTGGTGCACAAGGAAGGGGGTGGGGGCTGCAGGGCCCTCCTGGGAGGAGGCGCAGTCCCCGTGGGAAGGAGCAGGAGGTGCTTTCTTCCTGAAGGTGCAGCAGCAAGGAGCTGGGCAGGGCCGGGTCTCGGGTCTCCGCCTCCTTGGAAGGGCGGTGCGGGGTGCGGGGCGCACTGGGCCGGGAAGCAGGTGCGGGGAGATGGCGGGCGGGCGAGCTGAGAGCGTCCTCCATCCCGCAGGCTGGCTCACGGTGGGCCCCACGCTGACCAACAGCAACTACAATGCGGAGACCTACGCGTCCTACTTCAGCGCCCCCAACTCCTACCTGACGGGCTGCACCGAGGAGATCGAGAGGCTGCGCCCCAAGTCGCCCCCGCCCAAGTCCAAGGCCGACCGGGGCGGGGGCGCTCCCCGGGGCGGGGGGCGAGGAGGAACCGCTGCGGGCCGCGGACGCGAGCGGAACCGGTCCAACTTCCGCGGGGAGCGCGGGGGCTTCCGGGGGGGCCGCGGAGGTGCACACCGGGGCGGCTTTCCACCCCGGTAACCAGGCCGGTCCCTTCAGCCCTGGCCTCCCCCGCTGTGGCCCCTCCAGGCCCTTCCTCCCCCGCTGTGGCCCCTGCATCTCTGGCCTCCCCCGCGGTGGCCCCTCCAGCCCCGACCTCCCCCGCTGTGGCCGGGACCTCTGTGGGGGCGGCTTTGCACAGCGCTCCCCGTGGGCGCCGCACACTGTAGTTCTGCAGGCGCCGCCTCCCCGCCATGTCCAGGCCTGGACCCCAGGATGAACAGCACAGCACCTTCCCATCCGGCCTGGGGCACCGGCCTCTGCATGTGGCAGTGGAAACGGGGGGAACGGAGGCACCATGGGTGCCGTCTGAGCAGCAGCAGCAGCAGCAGTGGCCGGGTGAGCTTCTTGGTGACACAATAGACACTTTTCTTTTTAAAAAAACCTTGGACTCAGATATAATTCAACTGCACAGGAAATGGAAAGATTGAACAAAATCGCCTCCCAAACCGAAATCTGCTCCCAGTGGAGGAGCTCCCGAGGCCAGCGGAGGGGACCTGCAGGCAGACTCAGCCCGCAGCCCTCGTGGGAGCTCGGCCGCCGCCGCAGGACTCGGCTCCCAGGTCAGACAGGCCCGCTGGCGCAGAGGAGGGGACCGGAGGGAAGGAGGCAGCAAGACCCTGACCCCGGCGCCCGCCTGGGGAGAGCCCTCCTGCGGAGCACATGGCGCCTGGCACACTTCTCGTGGGGGAAGCAGCTGGAACCGCTGACCGGGACAGGAAGGAGCGCCGCTCTGGCCCCTTGGGGTTCCCAGGGCCTGGCTCTGCTGTAAATGAACTTCATGAATGAAATACTGTTGTCCTTGATAAATATCTTCTATTTTGTGTAGGATTTTTCTAATAAAAGCTGAAACTCTGAGACCCGGGAGTCTGTTTTCTGTTATGGAATCGCCTTTGTTCCACATGGAGGCTGATCTCTGGGCCTGGGGCCCTGACAGCAGCTCCTTCCACTAACGCCTGGGTTTGACGAGAAGAGCCGAGTCAGGAAGAGAGTTGAGACCTGCAAGGCCGATGAGGTTGGCTGGCCCACCCTGCCCGTCCTGGTAGTGCAGGTAGTTTAATGCCTTTCTTTTTGAAAAAAGAAAAAAAAGAAAATAGCCTATCTAATAATAGACAAACATGGTAATTGAACGTACCTTCGCTACACCTCCCATTGGCTAATCAGTGCGATATGCAAATTAACTGCCAACAAAGATGGCGGCTAATTTCCATACTGCAGGCAGAGTGGGCCAGCGTGAGCCGCCATCCGGGCCCCCGTGTGTCACCTAAGTCCTGCCACCAGCTGGGACCCCTGTGTGCGGCCCTGGGCGGCCGGGCCCCCCATGTATAGCCCTGGGCGGCGGGGCTTGGCGGTGAGATTGGCCCGAGGAAGCCCTATTCTTGCAGGAATATTACTGCAACAGGCTTCTAGTGTGTGTGTGTATTTTTTTTTTCTTCATTGATTTCAGAGAGGAAGGGGGAGAGAGAAATATCAGTGATGAGAATCATTGATCAGGTACCTCCTGCACGCCCCACACTGGGGATTGAGCCCGCAACCTGGGCGTGTGCCCTGACTGGTAATTGAACCATGACCTCCTAGTTCACAGGTCGATGGTCAAACACTGAGCCAGCCGGCCGGGCTGACTGGTGCCTTTCTTGGTGAAGACCTGGGTGTCACAGTTGGTTGGGGCTTTGCTGAAATAATGGTGTGTTGTCAGCCTTTACAAATCATTGGGAGCCAGGACTGTCCACGTTCACCGGGTGCGACGAACATGGAGGGATGCCCGGTGGCCCAGGTGGGTCCTGAGAAGCACCGGCGAGGAAGCGCCCGTCCCATGGACAGGACTGGTGTGTGGCCGCGCCCTGGGCCCAGCCACGGGGCGGCTGCTGGGCTGCCCGGGCCTGGTCGCCCGGGAGGTGTGTGTCAGTGTCCCTGCCGGAGTTAGGAAACCTCCTTCTAGGTTGGAAGTTAGAGGGAGCCCGCCCACCGTGGAGCAAATAAGAGGAGGGGCTGGGGCGTGCACGGCCTCGATGACCCCGTGTGGCCTCGCGTGGCCTTTAACAAGAGGAAGGAATGGACTCGCTGGGTCCCCTTCCTGCCTGTTGAGGCTGCAGCATCACGTCTACAGTTAAATCTGTTCACTGAGGACGGTTTCCGTGAACACTAACCCATTCCTCTGGCCTCGTCGGCTTTTCATCAGCTTTGCCGTTACCTGCCCCACGTTTTCACAAAGTGGTCCAGGAAGCGCCAGGAGCTCTCCTTTGCTTCCCTGACTGATTCCTCGTTGGGGACAGAAGCTGGCAGATCGCAGGGTCTGACTAGAGAGGTGCTGACAACATGAAGTCGGATTCTGAAAAAAGCCTCCATTTTCCCGAAGTTCTCAAAGTTCTAAGTCGAGCATCCCTAACATACATGTCACCGGCCTCGCTCTCTCGGCCCGATGCTGATGTTTACTCTCAGTGGCTGTCTCCCCCCCTATGCCTGTCTCCCCGGACGGAGGGCTCAGGAGGCCCCAGGCACTCGGCTCCTGACCTCCCCTCGCTGTACAGCACGGGAAGAAGGGATGAGCTGGTGGCACCGGCTGGAACAAGTTGGGGGGAGGATACCAGACCCAAACTCTGCTGAAACAGCCCTGTGGAGACAGCGGAGGTGCAGGGTGGTCGCCGGGACGCACCCAGGGAGAGGCGTCAGGACGGGGACCATGTGGAGGCAGCAGGGGTGCAGGGTGGTCCCGGGACACACCCAGGGAGAGGCGTCAGGACGGGGACCACGTGGAGGCAGCGGGGGTGCAGGGTGGTCCCCGGGACGCACCCAGGGAGAGGCGTCAGGACGGGGACCATGTGGAGACAGCGGGGGTGCAGAGTGGTCGCTGGGACGCACCCAGGGAGAGGTGTCAGGACAGGGACCGAGTGGAGGCAGCGTGGCAGCCGGACTGTCCACAGCGAACAGACCGGCACTGGCAGCAGTGCGCTGCTCGGATGTGAGTAGAAGAGCCTCCTGCGCCCCAAGCACGCGTGGGAACGGACACCCCCTGCCTTGCAGAGGTGCGTGTGGGCTGGGTGAGCGCGTGACGGCCGGGCCCTCGTCCCCGTCTCCGCAGCAGGAGCGATCGATTCCTTTCATGCTGTTGAAGTACTTCCTCCCATCGCAGATGCTGAAGGGCTGGCTGCTTCCTGATTAGTGCCAGCAGCTCACTAGTGCTCTCCTCCTGGATTTAATGACGTGGTCTTTGAAGTGTACAGTTCCAGAGTTTACTGATTTCACAGTCGTATTGACTCGATGAAACGATGGCCCGTTGGGACTCACTCTAACTAGTGCTCTGATCTGAGTTTCCCGTTTCTGTGGCGGTCACAGCAAACCTGGGCTCACAGCGGCCGTCCTTAGAGCAGCCCTGGAGGCCGGGCCCCTGAGGGCCTGCAGTGTCCTGGCTTCGGTGCCTGGGGACCGAGTACAGGTCTCAGCTGTGAAGCTGCACACCCAGGCCTTCGCAGAGAGCCTCCCCTGGCGTGTCCGCGCTGGAGACGCCAGCGCTCAAGGCTCATCGTCCCCTCGGGGGAACCGCTGCCTCACTGAACGGGGACAGCCCGGCAAGCCGGTCCCCAGTGCCGGGCACCCTCGGGCAGATCGCGGGCTCTGACGAGAGAGGTGCTAACAACATGAGGTCGGACACTAAGTAGGTGAGAATCTAGGCACGGAAGCGAAGCGTGAGTGTGAGGGCACAGACGGAGCACCACCTGCTCTCCCCACTCTCCCATGGGTCTCGTCTGTGCTGCTCCCGCTGTGAGGTGTTCTTGGCTCCTCTCAGAAAAGCGGAGCAGCCAGCACCTCAACAAACAGAGATGGACCTCGGGCCGTGGGGCCCGGGCCTGAGGCCGGTGCGGACAGGAGAGCTCCCACCCCGCCAGGTGGGCATCGCGGCTGCGCTCCAGCGGAGGTCACCGCGGCGGGGAGCGGGTACGTCTGAGATGTTCCTGCGAGATCCCTGCCTTTGCCTTTCGTGGAACTAAATTTCTGAAAGTTAATTGTGCTAAACGCTGCGCGCATCTTGTACATTCTGCCCCATGAACACTACGTAACCAGGTTCACTGGACGAGGAAAACAGTTGGTCCGTTGGGCAGGACACCGTCCCCTTTGAGCGCGTGTGGCCGGGACGCTCTGGGACACAGGATCGCAGCCGCGGACGGACACTCGGATGCGACTGCGCCGTTCACCTGCCCACGGGGAGGCCGGGGCCGGGCCTGGGCCTGGGAGGAAAGAACCCCCAGCTTCTCCTGCCCCTTCGTGGGGTTTCCGTTTTGTCTGTAAAGCAGAGGATGGAGGGTCAGGGCAGTTGTGTTCAGAGATGCCCACAGTGGTTCATGCTGGCGACACCACCAAGGTCACTGCCCCCTCACGGCACTGGCATTGGCAGGCGGTGCACACACGGCAACATGAGGGAGAGGCTTGGCCCATCATTCAGTGGGCTGCACGGGTGGGTGGAGGGGTGGCTGTCCCAAAAGCGAGGCTTAGGGGCCTGGCCACAGGGGGTCAAGCTTAGAGCTCACTGGCCCTGGCCGGTAGCTCGGTTGATTAGTGCATCATCCCGATGCACCACGGTTGCGGGTTCGATCCCCGTCAAGGCACGTACAAGAAGCAGCCCATGAATGTGTAAGTGTGACGACAAATAGATATTTCTCTCTCTCAAATCAGTTACAAACAGGTGAGAGCTTACTTTTCTACTGTTCTGCCTTATTGAAACAAGATTTTTAAAGCACACAAGCATGGTTAAGAATATTGTTTTTAGGGCGGGCCGGGCGTCTGGCGGCCCCAGCTGACGAGGCGGTGCAGGCCAGTGGGCGGGCAGCGCGGCTCCCGGGGGAGGAGCCTGGCGGTGGTCAGAGGACTCGGGAGGGAGCCAAAGGCAGAGGCAGCGGAGGCCCCAGCCTTCCTAGGCGGGAGGCGAAGGCCAGACCCCGCCCTGCCGCGCCCTAGGGGCCCGGGGACTCCGGAGCCACCGGCCACCCCGGATCCCTGCCGTCGTGACCGAGGGACGCGGTTACTCCAGAAGATCCACAGAATAGAGGATGCTGCCACGAAGCCTGCCTCTGTCTTTCACACTCAGCCTGCACAACCATTGCCAAGCTGAGACCGATGTCTGCAGACTGTGTTGACAAACTCTGAAGAGCCTGGTTAACACAGGATGACCTAGGAGTGCCTTTCCGTCTCTAACAAGAAACTGTTCATTAGTGACAGGGTCAGTCTTGGTTCTGAATGCTGCAGATCACAGCAGGCGGGATTTCTCCTTTCTTTATTTCTGAAACATTCACTTGACCTTCCATCAGTAAGACTGACTTTTCTAATTTGCTCCGGGAGATATTAATGGAATACAGTCATGTCCACTCAAGACGAGAGGCAGATCAATACTGAGTATGCAGTGTCCTTGTTGGAACAGTTAAAACTATTTTATGAACAGCAGTTGTTTACTGACATAGTGTTAATTGTTGAGGGCACTGAGTTCCCTTGTCATAAGATGGTTCTTGCCACATGTAGCTCTTACTTCAGGGCCATGTTCATGAGTGGGCTAAGTGAAAGCAAACAGACACATGTACACCTGAGGAATGTGGATGCAGCCACCTTACAGATAATAATTACTTACGCGTACACGGGTAATTTGGCAATAAATGACAGCACTGTAGAACAGCTTTATGAAACAGCTTGCTTCCTGCAGGTAGAAGATGTGTTGCAACATTGTCGGGAATATTTAATTAAAAAAATAAATGCAGAGAATTGTGTGCGATTGTTGAGCTTTGCTGATCTGTTCAGTTGTGAGGAATCGAAACAAAGTGCTAAAAGAATGGTGGAGCACAAGTTCACTGTTGTGTGTCACCAGGAAGCGTTCATGCAGCTGTCCCATGACCTCCTGATAGACATTCTCAGTAGTGACAACTTAAATGTAGAAAAGGAGGAGACAGTTCGCGAAGCTGCTATGCTGTGGCTAGAGTACAACACAGAAGCACGATCCCAGTATTTGTCTTCAGTTCTTAGCCAAATCAGAATCGATGCACTTTCAGAAGTAACACAGCGAGCTTGGTTTCAAGGTCTGCCACCCAATGATAAGTCTGTAGTGGTCCAAGGTCTGACTCGTGGGTAGAAATGGCCATGAGATAGACTAGCAGGTCTTTTGCTTTAGCTGCAGCTTTTGGTGATAAAATTTTCTATATTGGAGGGTTACACATTGCTACCAATTCTGGTTTAAGATTCCCTTCCAGCACTGTAGATGGGTTTTCGGTAACTGTGGAAATTTATGATGTGAATAAAAATGAATGGAAAATGGCAGCCAACATCCCTGCTAAGAGGTACTCAGATCCCTGCGTTCGAGCTGTTGTGATCTCAAATTCTCTGTGTGTGTTTATGCGAGAAACTCACTTAAATGAAAGAGCTAAGTATGTCACTTACCAGTATGATCTGGAACTCGACCGGTGGTCTCTGGGGCAGCATATATCTGAACGTGTGCTGTGGGACCTAGGGAGAGACTTCCGATGCACTGTGGGGAAACTTTATCCATCCTGCCTGGAAGAATCTCCGTGGAAACCACCAACCTATCTTTTTCTACCGGATGGGACAGAGGAGTTCGAACTGGATTGAGTAATGGTTGCACTACCACCTGTATAGTTGGGAGTTCAGGAGGTGCACGCCTGATTTATGTGCTTTGTCATTTTCTTTGCTAAATAAGAGAGGCTATGAAAGGACTAATATGAGTACATAAAAATCTATCTTTGATAAATTTTATTTTTATGCCCTACTTAATATTTGCATCAGTATAATATATATCAGTGAGTCTTGCAGAAAGATATGCTTCCATAATATGAAATAGATTATCCAATAATTGTAATAATTTTATGTGTATCATGGGAGCATAGAATCTGGATTATCTAACATTGTTAGCCCTGTGTATGTACAGTTCAAAAAGTTTACTTATTAAACTAGTTTCCTGTTCCTAGTGTGGTATATCACAAATCGTGCTGAGGTTATTTTAGCATATGTATTTCGTTCCTGTGCTTCTGTTCTGAAGCCCTGGAATACAGTTTTTCGGTGTAATTAGTTCAGCTGCACTTAACACTAACATCCATGTTGGAATAGGAATGTCTCAATCCTGTACTATAGTTGAGGAAGATCCTCCATTTTATGGTATTACACAGGGAGAGCTAGGACTGCAGGACCAGTCTAACTATACTATTAGGTGCATGAACTCTCTTTCTCTTTCCACTAACTTATACTTGTCTCTAGAATACAGGTCTTCCAATCAGCTGGTCATTTACCAGGTATAGACTTAAGTTGCTGGGCTTGCAATGAAATTTGCTAGTCCCTCATTGTGTGGGTCTGGGTGGAGCATTCATCAGTAAATGCCTCCACTTTCTGTATTACATTAACATTGGCTCATGCGTATAACTACCTGCTGCTGTTGTATTTCTCCATCTTAAAGATTTAGAGTGGGTCAACCAGGTCATTACATCTTAGTTTAATAACAAGCATTACTGTAGAGTGATTGTGTAGATACCCGTTAGCCGTCAGGGTGTGTTTTTTTAACCTGTTGTGTGTAGGTAGGATTAGAAGGGTGAACTGTTCAGGAATTCTCTGCACTGGCCGTGCGGACGAGCAGGTAACAAGTGCTGCTCCAGGAACCACTAGCAGTAGCGGCGCTAGCGGCGCTGCCCATCTAACATGAGCACAGGTGCTTCACCACAAACATTACTAGCATGTTCAACTGCATAATGTTCTGGCACTGTATTTCGAATGACATTAATTTATTAAACAAGTTGTACATATTCAATATTTGTTTTTCTTTTGTGATGGGAATGGTTTAATGGTGTGCTTTTAGTTTTAATTTTACTGGGTCATTTTACCTTGTTAATGTGGTTTCTTCAGAATTTTGAGTATATATAAAAAATTGTGATAGGAGCCTTACTGTATCAACATAAACTACAGATAAAAAGCAAAAAAAAAAAAAGAATATTGTTTTTAAAGCAATTTTATGTATAAACATAATTCTAAAGCAAAATTTTAAGAAATATAAGCTCACATGTCAGCTTTTCAGCCAACTGACTCCCTGCATTTTAAATCCTGCCGCCTCCTGGGGGTGGTGCTGACAGGAAGGGTGGGGCGGCCTCAGAGCTGGGGGTCACTCCCAGGCGGGGTGCCTCCACGCGCTGACCCCGACCCGGGGGGAGGCCGCCATCACAGCCAATACCGCCTGTCTCCTCCCAGGGGCCGTGCGTGAGCCGGCCCGTGCCCTTAGCACCTGGTGCTCCGCACCACAGCACGAAGGCGGAGGGTGCTTCGGCCTCTGAGTGGGACACCGTCAGGACGGATGGTCGGTCGGTCGGTCGGTCGGCCAGAGCCTGCCGAGCCTGGAGGTGGCTCCCGAGGCGCTGCTCGCCCAGGTGGAGGCTGCCCGGCTGTGCGGGAAGGAAGCCTGTGCGTCTGGTATGGACTTTCCTTCTCACATGAGAGCAGTGTTGAGGCCTGGGAGACAGTGATTTCCACGGACTCCGCGCATCGATGGGCTCACCGAACCAATCGCCCCGGCCCTGCCCTCCAAGGCCCTCTTTCCTCAGGATGTAGATTTGTAAACACTTCCTGCCAAACTTGACCTGTTCCAGGAAGGACAGGGAGGTGGCCACATCTGCATGGCCATTGGTAGGAGCTGGAGGAGGAGCTGGACTAGCTCCTCCCGGTGAGGAGTGGGGCCCAGGGCAGGTGGCCTCGGAGCCTGGCGGCGGGGGGTCCCTGGGAAGTGCTGAGTGTCATCCCCACGCCCCGAGCTCAGCGAGGAAGCAGAGCAGCCCCACTTGGGCCCACGAGGAAGGCTCCCCCCGCCCCCCGCCACCCCCCTCCCTGGTCCGGGGACAGGGTCCGGTTTCCTGAGGGCGCTGTGTAAAATGGGACTTTCTTGCACACTGGAGTTTACTGTTGCCAAGTCAGTCTATGTGCTAAGCCTCATTTCCCCTAATTCATAAATGTAGTCTGTTTGCCAAACCGGCATTAAACCCCACAGAGTATCCTATAGCTGATTTCTTCAAATATGGGGAATATGTTTTTATAAATATATTTTTATTGATTTCAGAGAGGAAGGGAGAGGGGCAGGGAGAGAGAGAAACATCAGTGATGAGAGAGAATCATGGATCAGCTGCCTCCTACACGCCCCCTACTGGGGATGGAGCCCGCAACCCAGGCATGTGCCCTGACCGGGAATCAAACCGTGGCCTCCTGGTTCATGGGTCGACGATCAACCACTGATCCACATGGGCCGGGCACAGATACTGTTTTTAAGGAAACCATTTTTCATGGCCCAAAGGATACCAAAATTTGAAAAACTACAATTTAAAAAGACTGGCTTAATAAAGGCTTAGTCTACGCAGCTCACGCTGCAGCCACCGCGCTACAAGGACAGGTAACTGGGCTCGAGTTCTCCTCCCCACATCCGTGTTTCGTTGTGACTTAACACGGGGCCTCGGGGTGCGAGGTGAGGGGGCGAGGGCTCTGGGAGCCGTGCTGTGAGGACACGCTTCGGGATGGCATGCCGGCCGGACAAGGCGCGACGGGAGGGGGTGACCTCTGAACCATCTGAAACTGCCGTCAAGCAGAGGCAGACCTCACCTGTGGGCTCCGCAGAGGCGAGCTGCACACACAGGAGACACGGCCGGGAGAACTTCCTGGCAGGGCTGGTCTGAATGGCTGCTCAGCTGCCTCCCGCATCCCGTCCTGTTTGCATCGACCCGCGCCCACATGTCAGCTCTCCCCGGAGCACTGCCTTTTCTCCCTGACAGCCTTCGGGGGCGGGGCTCAGACACTGCAGCCGCAGCGCCTTCTCCTGGGCGCAAGTCCGTACCAGGTTATCTGTCCTCCTTCCAACACATGATCTTACGCGCATCTTTACTCTTTATTGCTTCATTAATGGAGAGACATGTTTCCATCTGACCAGACATTAAACAAATGAACATACATTCCCAGCGATCCCCTGTCCCTGGGGCACTTCCAGACGAAGGCGGCGTGTGAGTGACCCCCACACACGTGCGCCTGCCTGGCCGAACCCCTGCGTGAGCTCCTGCGGAGCAGGGCTGAGGGCCGGGCGCTGGCTGAGCCCCAGGTGAGACAGGCCTCCAGCGCTGCACAGAGAGCCGCAGGAGGACTGATGGCGTCTGTGCAGACAGAACCCACAGCGGGCAGAGTGGTACCGTATGCAACACGTAATCTTGAAAAAACGCAGAACACAAACGGTTCCACTAATAGATCCCAAGGTCATGAAAAGTCTGCTGTGCAAACCTCAAGTTGAAAAATGTGTTCAGTGGGGTTACATGATTTTAAAAAATATAATGTAAAAATTAAGTTTTTCCCCTCACTGCAAATGGGAGAGGAACCAAGACAAGTTTTTACCCCGATCTGTACATTTGAAAAATAATTTATGTGTGTGGCACAGAGAAGGGAGCAGGGTGCCTGCAGCTCTGTAAACTGTGGTGGAACGGCCGCCCGCGTTCACAGCCGCCCGCTGTGGCCAGGCAGACGGTCCCTGCGGGCGGGCGGGCAGCCTCCACGCTTCCCACTGGGCACCACCAAGCCGTCTGCCAACCAGCCAGGACCCGCATAACTGCTGCCTGTGCCAGGAGTCGGGCGCGAGGAGGCGTCAGTTGAGCAGCTGGCAGACGCCCTTGTGCAGGCAGCACAGGAAGTCCATGTAGGACGGGCCTCCGTCCAGCCCCTTGTCCTCCACCAGCAGCTGCCGGAATGCCATCTCTGGCTGCTCTCGCTGCTTCACGATCACCAGCTAGGAGACAGCACAGGCAGCGGTTACACATGCTCTGGGCTCCGTTTCGTATGTTCCCACGTCACCAACCCACCGTGTCCACTGCGAGGCCTGGGGGACATGGGCAGTGCCGTGCCCGACCAGGCGGGAAGCACCAGCGGAGAGCGGAGGGCCCGGCTTCCCGCGGCCCGGCCTGCAGTCCCTCATCCCCAGCCACGGCGGGAAGGGACGCCCCCTTTGGCCAGGAGGGCCCGGCGCCCCCACGCTGCCTCCTCGGCCTCCAGTCGTCCAGCAGGACGATTCTGTCAACACCGCTTGCTCGTTCCGGTTACCTGGCCGGGGCCCTGGCCTGTGAACATGCTAATCCAACAGCAGCTGCTGCAGCTGCGTCAGGTCAGCAGGCCTGTGGGCGAGGACATGGTGGCGCCCAGCTCCCGGTGTGGGCCGGCTGGGAGGCGACCCACAGCGGCGTGGAGCCCTGCGTCCTGGTGAGCCTGCCGTCAAGGCTCTTGTCTCACTTGGTGTGTGTCTACCTCCCCCACGTGCCCAGGACTCAGCTGCCTCCACGACAGGTGGCGGCGTGAGTCTGGCCCCCGTGCCACAGGCCAGGCAGAGCCGGGCAGGGTGAGACACTGGGCGGAGGACTGGAGGCTCCAGGTCCAGGACCTCATTGCCCGGGGGACCTGGGGAGTTCGTGCTGCTCCCTTGGGGCATCGACTCTCCAGGCCCAGGACCTCCTGGGAGGCTGGCAGGTGAGGGAGCTCCTTCATGACCACCTTCACCTCTGTGCCAGCTGAGGGGGGCTCTGTGTGTGGAGAGGGGCTGAGGGGGGCTCTGTGCACGGAGAG
>NW_005871694.1:405683-417039 GCF_000147115.1 Myotis lucifugus | reverse complement strand
TGCTCTTACAGGAAAGGGCAGCCTTTCAGGCAAGTGTCTGCGCCTGGAGAACGTTGTATCAGCTCTAATAAGACGCGCCCTCTCTCGCCAGGCACTCCCGGGACACCCACCACCAGGCTGTGCTAAAGGATGGCTTCACCTGGGGCAGCGGGACAGCGTGAGCCTCCCGCCCACGGCCCACTGCAGGGCCAGGGGCGGTCGGGGCCTCTGGGAGGACACAGAGGGGGCTGGTGGGAGGACCCAGATTTGGCCAAACAAATGTGTCCTCATCTTCTTCTGGGGAGACGCTGGCAAATGCTTCAGCTCCCCAGGGAAACCCTACACGGTCAACAATGGGGGGAAAAATCTAGAACAGTGGTTCTCAACCTTGGCTGCACATTAGAATCACCTGGGAATCTTTTTTAAATCCTGATTTCTGGGCCTCATCCTCCAGAAATTCTATTTCTTTGTTACTAATGCTGTGGCCCCACCCCATAACAAAGAAACACCGGGAAGGTGGCCCTCCAGGTCCCACCCTGCGGCGCACCTGCACGGGCGGAGCAGCTACCTGAGCGCATCAGGCCCTGCCATCCCTCCAGGGACGGCTGTGCTCCTGGGCATGGGAGCCGTGGCGCCAGACCCAGCCCTCAGGTGGGCGATATGGGGGCCGCTTCCTCTCCAGGCTGCGATGTCCACCGTGCAGGACTGAGATGGCAAGAGGCCCCACCGCCACCGGCAGCGCGGAAAGCCCAGAAATCTCATCAGACTATTGCGAGCTTGGCACATTCTCTGTAAAAACACGGTGTTTTTCCAGGACACCAGCACGAGGAGTTGAAGCCTGTGCTCACCCAGCAGTGACCTGAGAATCCGAGGGACAGCCCTTTATCCCAGCGCAGACCTCGCACCCAGGCCCCGGCAGACAGGGCTGTGCAGGGTCCCGGGAGGGCGAAGGAAGCCCAGGCTCACTGGATGGCAGAACATGCACAGGACAGTTTAAAAAGACCACTTAATAGGCGTGTGACTACCCTGGTCCCTCACGTACATGCAGTACTCATCTGTGACTGGCTTATTTCACTCGGCATCATGTCCTCAGGGTTCACTCATGCCGCAGCCTGTGCCACACCGTCCTTCCTTCTTGAGGCTGAATCGCACTCCATTGTCTGCATGGAGCACACTGTTTATCTGTCCTCTGGCTGGCCATGTGGATTGCTGCCGTGGTCTCTCCACTGTGAATAGCTGCTGCTGGGACAGGAGTGCACGCGTACCTCTGTGGGAGCCGCGTTCGGGGCTTTGGGGTGTATCTCAGAAGTGGGATTGCTGGGTCACATGGCAGCTCTACGTTTAATTTTTGGAGGAACCTCCATGCTGCCTTCCACGCGGCTTCACCACTTTCCATCCCACCAACAGGGGGCTGGAGTCCCAGTTTCTCCACCTCCTCTTCAGCACTTGTTGGTTTCTGATTTTTTAAAAAATAGTAGCCATCCTAATGGATGTGAGGTGGTAAAAGATTACTTTTTAATGTGATCTGCAAAGGCTGGGCTTTAGAAAAAGTAATCAGCTTTGAAACACTGGAAAATGAAAACTCATGATTTTAAAACACAGGTAAGCTAAAAATAAGTAAACAAACAAATAAAAAACACAGCATTTCCCAGGAGGCTGTTGTGTGAGTGTGACACGCAGATCCTTTCATTTGTTAACCTGGCTGGGCCGTCCCAGGCCATCCCCGCCCACTTACATGACACAGGGAGGCAGAGGAGGGGCAACAGGGCTGCGTCCTGGGCCCGTACCTCTGGCCTGGATGACCCACCAGAGCCTTTTCAGGTGCAAAGCAGACTCCCCGAGAGCAATACAAGGCGAGCCACACATGGGAGATTATTGTGGCTGTTATTAAGTTGTGAAATATTACAGATTCACAGGAAGCTTCAAAAATAGCACAGAGAGGTCCCATGTACCTTTCACTCCGTTTTCCCCAAGGCTTGCATCTTATATAACTATGTATCTACTATAAAAACTCTGACATAACTACAGCACGAAGAACAGATCTCTCAAACCAGGAAAACTGACGTTGGCACAGCGCGTGTGCACCTAATGCTGTCGTTTTATCACAGGCGCAGACTCACGCGACCAGCACTGCCATCAAGATTCAGGACTGTCCCCTGCTGGGAGGACCTCGATCTGTGTCGCCTTTAGTCACCTCCTGTTCCCCGCCACCCGACTCCATTGGCCATGTTTCCTTCCAGGAATGCCATATAAATGGACCCATACAGTGTGTGACCTTTGGAAACTAGCTTTTCGTTTTGTTTTTCTAACTCAGCATAATGCCCTTCCGACCCATGCAGGGTGATGCGTGTATGAGGAGTTCCTTCCTTTTTACTGCTGTATAATATTCCACGACACGGCCGACCCACTCACCCACTGAAGACACAGCATTTCTGTCTACTATAAATAAAGCCTCTATAAACAACTGTGCATAGGGTTTCCTGTGGGCATGAGTGGTCATTCTTCTGGCATAAATGCCCACGAATGCATCTCTGGCCACGTATTAAGTGGGTATTGGTAAAATGGAGGGCAGCAGGAAACAAGGAAGACTACATAGGAGATGAACCGATTCCATAAAAAAAGCCACAGGCACGAGTCTATAGGATATTGTGGTTGTCACTCATTCATAGGGTCACCAGGAGTCAGAGCCGCATCAATGCCACATAATATACACGTTAAGTGGATGTTTAGTTTTGTGTTTTTATTGATTTCAGAGAGAGGAAGGGAGAGGGGAAGAGAGAAACGTCAATGATGAGAGAAAATCATCGATTGGCTGTCTCCTGCACGCCCCCTACTGGGGATTGAGCCTGCAACCTGGGCATGTGCCCTGACCAGGAATCAAACCATATCCCCCTGGTTCATGGGTCGATGCTCAACCACTGAGCCACACTGGCCTGGCTGTATGTTTAGTTTTTAAGATCCAGTTTCTCCCCCTCCTCACCAGTATTTGGTTTTATTTTGGCCATTCTCAGAGAGGTCTGGCCATTCTCTTGCTATCGTTTTAATCTGCATTTCCTTCCCTAGTGGCTAATGAGATTAAACACCTCCTCAAATGTGCTACCATTTGTAAATCCTCTTCAGTAAAATGTCTCTTCTTGTCTCTTGCCCATGTTCTAATCTAGTTGGACTGCCAGGGATTTTGATTGCTGTGTTTTGAAAGTTCCTTATACATCTAGATCCTTTGTCGAATACGTGGTTTACAAATATATTCTCCCTGGTTAGGGCTTGTCTTTTCATCCTCTTCACAATTTTGATGAAATCCAACTTATCAGTTTTTCCATTTTGAATTGTGCTTTTGGTACCACATCTAAGACCTCTGCACTCGGCTCTAAGTCCCAAAGGTTTTCTCCTATATTTCTTAGAAAAGACTTACCTTTTTATATTTCACATGTAAGTCTAATATCCAATTTGATTTCATCTTTGTATAAGATGTGAGGTTACAGTCCAAGTTCATTTTTATGCTTAGAGGTGTCCAATTGCGTCAGCACCACTGAATTGCTTTTGCACCTTGTCCAAAACCAGACGGCCACATCTGTGCGGGTCTGCTTCCAGTTCTCCTTTCTGTCCTATTGATTTCTGTGTCTGTCCTTGCACCAACACCACTCGGCAGAGATCAATCAGTACAGTCTTGATTGCCATCACTTTACAGGAAGTCTTATAATTGGATAGACTGATTCCCTTGCTTTTTCAAAATGCTTTCAGCCATTCTGGTTCCTTGCCCTTCCATATAAGTTTTAGAACAATCTTGTCTACCAAAATTCTTGTTAGGATTCACATATGTAATTTTGGTAACATTTTATTTAACAGAACATACCCCAAATATTATCATTTCAACGTGTGATTCACATTACAACTCATTTGTAACTTCCTCATACTAAGTCTTAAAAATCCAGGCTGTATTTCATACTTTGAGCCCATCCCCATTCGATCAGCCGCATTTCAAGTGCTCAGCAGCCAGCCCTGGCTGAGAGGCTCAGGATACTTTTTTAATCCAGACAGACATTTCCCACTGGATGCATGCCCTCATGACACTATTAAAAGCATTAAAGAAAAAAAATAATGAAAGGAAAAAATCACACACAAAAAAGAGTGATTTTCACTAACGTGCTGCAGAATTGTTCTGAAAGATGCGCTGTGAGGGCCAAGGTGGGGGAAGTAGGTGGGTAGAGATGAATTTTGTGACCAATAAATCTGTGACGCGCTGCAATTCCCATTCTGGAGTTTTGACACATAATGGCACATTAAAGGCCCTGAGAAGTCCTGCAGTAGAAATCTGTGGGAATGTGTTTAGCCCAGCAGTTCCTGAATTTACCTGGGCCGAGAACACGCCAGGACAAGGGAAGGGGCTGATCCTGTTGTGACCGGACAGGCACCAGGGGCCAGGGAGTGAGCTTGACTCTGCCACTGACTAGATGTGAAACCTCGAGCTCCGTATTTCCCCTCCATGGGCCTCCGTTCCCTCATCTATACAAGGAGAGGGTTAGAGTATCTACTCTGAGCCCCTTCCAGCCTGCAGAGGTCAAGTTTTAATTCTAGTTCATCGTTACCTCATATAATGGTGGTTCTCAAAGATTTCCATCCCACAATCCTCTATCCCCCATCATGACTGTGCTATGTATGTATTTTTCAAAAGCCAGCTTTCAATTAATAAACGGCATATACAGCAATCAGTCCTCATTGCTTATTAACCAACAAAGCTCAAACTCATGAATCTGGCACTGACGATTCTGTAAACTAAAGTGACTTCCCTTTCTTTTTAATCTTATTTCTCATTATACATGATGAGTTGCTCCATCCAAATTAGGTGACTTCCCTGCCCCAGGAGTTTATATTCCTCCACTACATCCCCTCCCACTGGCACAACCGCCTTCTGTCTCATCTGGGTCCTCTCTCCCTGTCTGTCTGTCTGTCTGTGGCTGCAATTGCCATTATTAAAGCTCCTCCCCTCCCCCCGCCACAAATGTCACTGTCCATGCCCCATCCTTTCTCTCCTGCCACAGTGAGCCCACCAAGAGTGCAGAATCGGAGTCTGGCACGGCTGGGCCCGGCCTCAGGCTTGGTGATTGACTAGATCTGAAGTATTTCATCACCTAGAGCAGCGGTTCTCAACCTGTGGGTCGAGACCCCTTTGGAGGTCGAATGACCCTTTGACAGGGGTCGCCTAAGACCATCGGAAAACACATATATAATTACATATTGTTTTTGTGATTAATCACTATGCTTTAATTATGTTCAATTTGTAACAATGAAATTGGGGGTCACCACAACATGAAGAACTGTATTAAAGGGTCGCAGCATTAGGAAGGCTGAAACCCTAGAGCAGTGATGGTGAACCTATGAACCACGTGTCAGAGGTGACACACGAACTCATGTTTTTGGTTGATTTTTCTTTGTTAAATGGCATTTAAATATATAAAATAAATATCACAAATATAAGTCTTTGTTTTACTATGGTTGCAAATATCAAAAAACTTCTATATGTGACACGGCACCAGAGTTGTTAGGGTTTTTCAAAATGCTGACACACCGAGCTCAAAAGGTTCGCCATCACGGCCCTAGAGGCTAATTCCCAGAGCCACCTTATCTGACCCACCAGCTCCCAATCCAGGATGGAGAGTAGATGTGGGAAGCAGAGTCCCCCTGCGAGTAACCCTAACAGGACGGAAATGGAACAGTGGGCCTGGGCCGCTACGACACACAACCCACCAGCAGCTGCCTAACTTCAGGAAGCTTTCCGCTCCCCAACAGCTGCTGTGCCAGACACGGGAATCGGGAGCAGGACGGGCACCTAGTGACGTGGCACATACCTACGTGGTCCAACCAGCCCCCGGGCCTCCTGAAGCCCTCTCAGGGCAAGGTTCTTCAACGGACAGAGCAGTGGGTCTTTCATTCCCACGGCTTCCTTCCGCTCCCATCTAAGATCATTTTTAAATATATATATATTTTATTGATTTTTTACAGAGAGGAAGGGAAAGGGACAGAGAGTTAGAAATATCAATGATGAGAGAGAAACATCGAACAGCTGCCTCCTGCACACCCCTCACTGGGGATGTGCCCACAACCAAGGCACATGCCCTTGACTGGAATCGAACCTGGGACTCCTCAGTCTGCAGGCCAATGCTCTATCCACTGAACCAAACCGGCTAGGGCTAAGATCTTTTTTTTTTCTTCTAACAATGTGAATGGCTGTAAAGCATATGCATAGTTTTAGAGGCCAAAAAGCGCCCCTCCCCCCTCCCTTCTTCCGATCCATTCCCAGGTCGACTCTCTCCAGTCCTTGGGTTTTTCTGCTACATCTACTTCCACATCTCGAAATAACAGGCTTCTACTGAGGGCCCCTACCTTCTTAGTTTTTATTATTGTAGAGAATAGTTCACTTTCTTACATGCTCTCCCTTCCCCTCGCTCCCCAACATAATTCTGGTTAAATTAGTGCATATAATATGATGACTCTGAAAATATTATTGAGGGCTCAATAAACTGCCCCATAGGAAACACTAAAGTTCATTACTAGTACAACCTTCTAGGGGTAATCGATTTATTTTTACATTTGCTTAGTTCTTGTATGTGAATTTTGTTGCCACGGTGTGTAGATTTTATGCTGTTTTCCCTTCACCATCATTCGGAGTTGTTTGTTCTCTTGGTATAAATGGAGCCCATTTCCTGAGGCCTCTTGCTTCCATTCTCTTGGTTTAGGCCTTTGATCTGGGAGCACGTTTTCCTGTAGTTTCCTTAGCATGGTGCCTAGGAGGTAAATCTTTTATGAGGACTGACCACGTCTGCAAATGTCTTTATTCTAATCCCACATGATGCTGGTTTGCTTGAGCATATGGTGGTTTTTACACAGAACAAGGAAAGCAGGACTCCATCGTCCTTCAACTTCCAGTGTTACAGCTGAGAAGTCTGATGTCTTTCTAGCCAGCAACCTTTTGTATGCGACCCCCAAGCCCCTGAATCTTTTAGAATTTTTATTTTAGCTGCAGTGACCTCAAGTTTCCTGGCCTATTTTAATGTTGAGCACTGGGTGGCACCCAGGCATTCATGTCTTTTAGCCTGAAAAAGATTTTTTTAATATATTTTTATTGATTTCAGAGAGGAAGGGAGAAGGAGAGACAAAAACATCAATGATGAGAAAGAATCATTGATTGGCCACCTCCTGCATGCCCCATACTGGGGACCAAGCCTGCAACCCAGGCATGTGCCCTGACCAGGAATCGAACCATGACCTGCTGCTTCAGAGGTTGATGCTCAACCACTGAGCCACGCCAGCCGGGCTTGAAAACTTTATTGTATTATTTCTTTTATTTCTTCTGTTTTCTCTTTCTGAACTTCTTAGTTTCATCAAAGACAACATCTATATTTATGATTTTCACGTCTTGTTCTTTAAGAGGGATTTCTGGGCAAAGAGGGGAGAGAGAGGTCTATACTCTGCCATCTTAAAAATAGAAACTGAGGTAACATTAACTTTATTACGTTGATTAGAGCTTTAACTGGCAGTCATCTTTTTACTTAACAAAAAGGGGGGGGGGGTGTGAGCACTGATTCTTATTAAATAATAGGCCTTGTGTGACAGACACAAAATTTTAAAACTAGGCCCCCTGGGAGCTTGGAAAAGGTCCTCCTGCCCCCTCGGCCTAAGGATGGGGAGCACCGTAGAGAATAGAAGTGTCAGGGAACCGAGTCCGGAGGAGGCAGATGTGCTGGAGAAAACAGACCCAAGAGGGACATAAGGGATCCAGAGAACAGGACCCATTAATAGAACTGAAGTGGCCTGGTGCGAACAAGGGTCTCCGTGAACCTCTTGACTAATAAGGTGCTAAAATTATATTTATGTTTTTGGTCACAATAAAAGGCAAAATTACTATAACTAATTAGCATACTTTTTTTTTTTAACTTACAACAGGCCAAAGGCCGTCAGAGTTACAAAACACTTGGAATACCCCTTCTCAAAGGCATACTCTTTGTCCAGCAGGTACAGTCCCTTCTCCCCAGAGAGCCAGTGGGAAGTGGCAGTCCGCTCACAGGAAGCATGATTTAAGGACATTCCACCTCTAATGCGTTTGCTTCCAGACCCATCAAGGGCAGAAGGCCAGTTCACCAGGTGTTATGACGACACTTGCAATATATCAACGCCTGCAGCTGTAAGCTGGAGACACAAACCCTGCTGGACATCGACGAGTCAAATGGAGCCAATAACGTAGGGCACCTCTCAGTAAGGAAAGGGTCATTCACGCCAGCACCCGCTCAGGCGCCCCCTGAACTCCACCGCCCCATTTCTGTTTTCTTTCACTGCAAAAATCCTGGGAAGAACTCCCGTGGCTTCCTCACCTCCCATTCTCTCCAATGGGAAAACCACTTCTCCTTGTCACATACCCTCCACCAGCCTCCCTTCCCTCTGGAGAACCTGTCTTCTGCGGCCTCCCAGTTCTCTTTTCTTCTTTCCATGCCCTGGGAGCTCCCTCCTAAGCCCCTCTTCATTCCCATCTCCCATCCAAAGCCACTACAGGGGGTGACCCGGCTGGCCCCCGTCCTCTCTCCCTCTGCACCCAGCACCTACCCCATCATCTCTTAAGCCCATGGCCTCGGCCCAGCGTTGGCCTTCCCAAGGCCCGGGACCCCACTTGATGCCTGGTTCCTGGCACCGCCCAACATTTTGTTAATATTTCTGCAAAAGTGTTTTTACAAAATATTATTCCCTGCACTTAAGCTGACAGCTTAAACTGGCATCCTTGGTTCAAACAGCTGCAAGGAATATAACTTCCAGTATAAGTACTGACTTCTTAAAATAACAGCGTATGTCACTCTTCTAAACATGTGCCCTGGCTCCAGCACTGCGGTGTGACGCCCACTGCCATCTACTATGAAACACACCAACGAGCTCTTTACATCGGGAAGCTCACAGCACTTCTTCCTCTGTGATCTCCTGTCTCCACCACTGCAGACACTGAACCCAATGTTACATATTCCTGCTCAAGACGACTCTACTGATCACACTTCAAATAGGCATAGAAAGCTAATTAGTCTTGATTTTGTATGGCCATTAGGGTGTGCTAATTTCTTCTGGATTGAGTTATCATTGCAATCATTGAGACCCCACTGAGCACCACAGGAAATACAGCGGAGGCTTCGGTGAACAGTCACCTTCAGTGAGGCAGGGAGGGCTTCCCCCCACAACCAGTTCACAGATCATGGGCAAATGTTCACCTCTGCCCCGTCTCCATGTTTATAAATGTGAGTGCAGGAAATCTTGTTCCACAGACAAGACTGGAATGGAAGATGGGAATGGAAGAGCTTGATGATGGCAGTGGCCCACAGCCACTCACCAAGGACACCATAAATGCCAACGGTCCCCGCTTCCTCCGGCAGCTTGAGGGCGCCTTCCATCTGCCAAAAGTCCGAGGTCTTACCCCACAGTGGGCTCACTCCCCACACACCCACACATCTGTGGACACCCTGAGATTTCCACACCCCAGGACCTCGGCTCACACCAAGACTGGGGATGGGGTCGCCGTCTCCTAGAGGAAGAGGAAGGTGAGGGACCTGGGCCCTGGGCCAGGGTTAATCCCACCCCAGAGGGGCAGTTTGAAGATGCAGCTCATCTGCAGGGCCCTGATTCTCCCTAATCACCTCCCGCCCCTGCGCACCTGTCATATGCACCTCAGTAAATCGCACCTCCTGTCACCCACCACACATTCCCAAACCAAACCAACAGCAAGACCTGCCTCGCTCTGGAAATACACATTGTCCCCACTCCTCATTTCCCCTTCTTTCTCCCCCATTTCTAGTGGAATCTTGTGGGCCTGGATTCCCCATGTGTCAGCCACAGGGTCATCTCTGAAAAGACACGGATTCTGTCCCTCCCTCCCCAAAGCCCCCAGCGGCATCCACTTGGCACTCGGGATAAACTCTGCTGGACAGCCTGTGCTGCCGCCCTGCGCTTCCTCCCCCGGGCCACACGGGTCTTTCTCATCCTTGGGCACACACAGCTGTTCCCACCCCAGGGCCTTTGCACTTGCCATTCATCTGCCAGGGACACCCTCACCCCAGATCTCCACTGAGCCCCTCAAAGCACTGGTCTCCTGCTCAGATCTTTCTAGTCCTGACAGCCCGAGTGCACCCACCCCTACCTATACCACCGCCTCCACCTGCTGGACTTCCTTCCCGCTCCCTGCTCTAACCACTGCCAACCTGACACAGTCTTGTTTATTGGCAATACCTTCCTCCCTCCAGACTGTGAGGTCCACCGAGCAGAACCTCTCTCTCGCTCTCTGTAGTGTCACAGGTGCCATTTCATAAATACTTGTTGAATGAATGGACTCATGAACGATGAGGTAAACTGGACAGGGACCACCCACACTTCACACATGTGAAAAGGAAGCCGAGGAAGCGTTTAAGTCACTGCTGTCAATCTTAACCTCTGGAGCCACGTGTCTGAGAGCTGCCTTAAATCTGCAAAATGGCCAAGTGTTCCTTTCCTGACCTTCTGCAAAGACGGCATCGAAGGAACGGCACCTGAGGTGTGCCCTAAGGGATGGGGCTCTTTCTCAAACACAATTACTCCAAGAAAAGCTACTAACCCCTACGGCGGTTAATTTTTAAATTTGTCTTCTGAAAACAAAACAAAACAAAACAAAACTGTCCCTTTTACTTCCAGAACCAAACAGATCATTACATTCCTTGTTGGCAACGTTTCTGCAGAAGTATGAATCCAAGCTATCAAGGGGTAACAGATAAATGTTACTGCCTTTTCCTTTCACAGCCCAAACTATAGTTCTCCTCTTTCTTAGCCATTCGCCACAGGCAGCGATGTCAAGGAATGCAGACAAGCGGAGTGGAGCCGGGAAAATGCGGAGACTGTGAGAATGCCCAGGCTGTGAAACAGAATGTGGTGCGGGGTGTGTGAAGGGGGGGGGGGGGGCCTCACTATAAAAACCAAGTATCTTACATATATGCACTCTCTGGGCAGAGTTCTCATCCTTGCCTTATAAGATTTATCTCAAAACCAGTTGTCCATTTTCTTTTCATCCTTAAAAGCACCTTCAGGGACGAAGCTGGGTTCTCCAAAGGCATCAGGGGGGTCGGGCTTTTACGGGAGGGGCTGAAGCAAATGTGGTTTTTGCAGGCTGGCATCTTTTCTGACCCACAGGGGCCCGCCCATCTCCGCTCACAATGGTTTCTACCATGTCCATCTGCCCTGGCGAGGGGCGAGGGGAGGGAACAGGCCATGTCTGAGCATCTGTGGGAACGCCTTGTCCACCCCATTAAGAGGCCAATGGAGGTAAACACACAGTAACCGCGCGGCCAGGCGGGTCTGTGTGTCCCGAGCTCGCACACCTGAC
>NW_005871694.1:388642-405185 GCF_000147115.1 Myotis lucifugus | reverse complement strand
CCGGAGCGGCTCCGGGAAATCCAGCCGGGTTTTGACTCCGCATCTGCCCACGGTGCCCGCAGCCGGCGAATGTAACAAAGAACAGTCGGCATGGCGGCTGGACCGGGGCGGCGGCGGCGGCGGCGGCGGCCGGGCGGGGCTGGGGCGGCGGGCGGCCGGGCGGGCGCGCGGGTGAAGCGGGCGCGGGCCGGGCGGGGGCGGCGCGCGCGGGGGCGGCCGGCGGGCGCGGGGCCCCAGGCTTTACCTGCCTTTGGAATGTGCAGAGCGGGATCGGATCCGGACTCCGGGTTGCGATCCGCTCCGGAAACTGCGCAGCACCGGAAGCCGGGCGGCGGCGGCGGGGGGTTCTGGGAGTTGTAGTTCGAGGCGGGGAGAGGGCGCGGGCGGCGTGGCTCGGGAGTGGGCTGCCTGGACGGGGCGGCGTGGACTGGGAGCGGGCGGCGTAGCCCGGGATCGGCGGCGTGGACCGAGGTCCCGAACTGCCTGGACGGGGCCGCGTGGACCGGGAGCGGGCGGCGTGGACGGAGCGGCGGGCGGTGTGGACCGGGAGCGAAAGGCATGGACGGGGGAGAAGGAGACGGGGTGAGCTGGCTACTGGATCCGGATCGTCCGGGAGAAGAGGCCGGTTCCGACGGCCCTTTCCCTGGAGCGGGAGGAGGTGCCTGGTGGCCACGCGCGAACCCTTCCCACGTGGCGTGGTTCGGCCCCGCAGCCCCCGCGGAGAGGCGCACGGACGGCTCGCACAGCCCTCTATGCTTCTGGTGGCTCCGGCGACCCCTGATTTCTTTTGAGGGCCAGTGGGAGAAGGGGTCGAATTTTTTTTATTTATTTATTTTTAATCGGGCTTGAGGTTTGCTGCCCAATCATAATTTCTGAATTTAGCCGCTGGGCTGCTGCGATTCTTGGCATCGTTCTAGCGCGTCTGTAAACTTCAGCGCTTGCTCAGCTCCCAACAGGCGCGTAAACTAGAGGCCCAGCTTCTGGCTGGCGAGAGGCAGAGCTGGGCACTGAGTCCAGGCGGAGTGGGCTGCCGCCCTGAGCCACGGTGAGGCCAGACCACTTCCTGGCACCCAGTGTTCCTGCCCCTTTTCCCTACCAGGCTTGGTTAGCTTGTGTGGCCTCCACCCCCTCCATCAATTGTAGTGTGGACACAAAATATTAGAAATAGAAGGGAGTAGAGGGTCTGTTAACCTAGTTCTGGCCTTCCCGAGTCAGAGAAGTAAGCTGCCTTGTTCATTTCTGCCTGGCCAAGACCCCCCATTAATGATGTCAAAAAGAGGTGATGAACTGGGGGGAAATGATTTGAAATTGGTATCAGCAAGGACTCAAGTCCTTATGAATCAATAAAACAGTAAGTAACCCAATAGCAAAAAACAACACAGTCTATGAACAGTTCACAGCAAGGAAAATACATGCTCCTGGTCCGTGTGGCTCAGTGGTTGAGCATTGACCTGTGAACCAGGAGGTCATGGTTGGAATCCCTGTCAGAACCTGTGCTGGGGTTGCAGGCTGATCCCCTGGAGGGGGCGTGCCTGAGGCAGCCAGTCAATGATTCTCTTTCATCGTTGATGTTTCTCCCTCCCTCTCTCTTCCTCTCTGAAATCAATAAAAATATATATTTTTAAAAATACAATGGCTCGGAAGGTTATGAGAAGCCACCCACCTACTGTAATAAGAGGAAAAGTAAATTGCAGTGAGATCATTTTTATCTGTCATAATTAGCAAAGACTTTAAAAGTATATTCTCATTATTTTGAAGAGACTCTAGAAAACCAGCTCTCTCTTCCTTTCCTGGTGGGAGAAGGAGCTGGTATAGAGGGGATTTATCCGGCAGCCAGGTTCACGTGTATGAGGTTAGTCCCACGTCCCCAGGTGGGAGGAGGACCCTTGGAGAGGAAGGTGTGGGGTGTCATCCTGCGAGGGGCTCGTTTCCCTGCCCTCCCCACACCCTGCAGTGACTTCCCCTTGGCAGAGACAGTAGTTCTGGACCACAGCCTCCCGGGCCTTTGGGCGTCTGACCTGTGCCTCTCACCTCCGCCCGCTCATACTGGCCGAGCTGCTTTCTGTCCAAACATGTTCTTGGGGCCTTTTGTGCCCATCGCCTCCCTCTTGGAACACTCCGAGTTTTCCACCATGATCCCTTCATGCCTCAGGCCTTTGCCCAAATGCTCCCCAACCTCTAACAGCACAAACAGCACAACTGCTCATATGTACCCACCACACTCCCACAACCCCTCCTAGTGACGGCACTCGCAATTCCCAAATGCCCAGGTGGCTGTTCTCTGGGCCTCTGCACACTAAATATGTACCAGGACACACACACACAAACAGGTCACTTACAGAAAGATTGACAGGTCACAGCAAGAGCGAAAAACTAGGTCGATGAGCTCAACCCCCATCGAGCCGTTCTCAGCGCTGCCCTGAGCACGGCTGCGGTTCAGTCACAGCATCGTTGCCTCTTCCAAAGGATTCTATGTGTTCAGGATTCTCCTGTGAAGGCTGGAAATAGGGTCTTTTAAGACAGACTCACATCCAAAGTTTTTGAGTTAAAAATTTTGTTGCTTAAAGTGTCAAATTTTTGTTGATTACAACGAATGCAAACTCTGAACCCCAGGCAGAAAACAAGAAAAGGCGCCTGTAAAGGTTGTTATCGGGGAAATTTGAATATGGACTTGGTACTGGCTCACAGCATCGCATCAGTGAAAAAACTTCCAAGCATGAGCATTGTGTTGAGTGTCTGATGCGGGGACGCCCTGTTAGAAAATGCTTTCTGAAGCATTGTGGGTGAAAGATGATTATCTCAAAATGTGACAGAATTGGAACTCTAGGTAAAGAGTGCATAGGTTATTCTGTAGGTTTGAGATTTTTAAAAATAAGTTGGGGGGCTTTAAATAAACATAAATAAGTTTCCGTTATTATCAGTGGGTTTTCCTAAGAACACGGTATTCTTCCCCAGCAGCTGGCATTAAGGTGTAACCACTCCACTGTGTGGCCCCAGATGGGGATGATACCCCAGCCCTGACACTGGCCTGCCTTAGACATGTACTTTCCCACTGACACGGCCCATCAGCTCTGGTTCTTTGCTAATCTACATAAATAAAAAGAGGTAATATGCAAATTAGCCGGAACGCTGTAACAGTCACGACCAGTCAGGAGGAGGCTGCGCCTGCAGGTGAGCCCCAGAGTGGAGATGGAGACAGAGACCGGGGGGCAGGCCCGGAGCAGACACAGACAGGGGGGCCTGCTCCAGCTGCGGTGCACCAGCAGTCCCGCCTCTGCGGGTGAGCTGCAGAGGAAACACCTTTTCTGACCGCTCATTGGCTAAGCTCCCGGTACACCACTCGCAGTGTTCTTGGTAACTTGGGTAATAAGAATCCAAGAAGGTGATCTAGGGTTTTCCACCTCACTCCTGGAGGGAAAAACGAAGGTCTGCTGCTGGAGGGGCTAAGAAATGTCATATCCTGCCCTAGCTGGTTTGGCTGAGTGGATAATGCCTCGGCCTACTGACTGCAGGGTCTGGGTTTGATTCTGATCAAGGGCATGTGCCTAGGTTGCAGGCTCCTCCTGGGCCAGGGCCCAGGTCAGGGCTCATGCAGGAGGCAACCAATTGAAGTGTCCCTCTCACATTGATGTTTTTCTCTGTCTTCCCTCTCTCTTCCACATTCTCTAAAAATCAATGGAAAAATATCCTCGGGTGAGGATAAAAGAAAAAAAGAAAGAAAGAAATGTCATATCCAATGAAAGAGACATCTTGAAAATGCCTAAAGAAAGTTGTCATTTTTTCGTGGTGAAGGGACGAGTCCGTGTTGATGAAAACACCTTGGTGGCTGCAGCAGCCGGCAGTGGCAGCAGCAGCGGGTGATGGGGCTGGTGCCTTACCCTGATCAGCCCGGTCGCCTCCTGCAGAGGGAGGCCAAACTGCGGCTTAGGCCTAAGCTGTCAGTAGGACATCCCCTGAGGGCTCCCGGACTGTGAAAGGGGGCAAGCTGGGCTGAGGGACCCCCCCCCCCCCCGCCCGCAGTGCACGAATTTCACGCACCAGGCCTCTAGTTTAAGTATAAAACTGTCACTACCGGACATTGTGGACATATGCATCCTAAGCACTTTTTTTTTTTTTAATCCTCACCTGAAGCTATTTTTCCATTGGTTTTCAGAGAGAGTGGAAGAGAGAGGGAAAGACAGAGAGAAATATCATTGAGAGAGAAATGCATCGACTGGTTGCCTCCTACACACGCCCACACCAGGGCCCAAGCCAGGGAGGAGCCTGTAATCAAGGTACGTGCCCTTGACTGGAATCAAACCTGGGGAATTGAACTGGGGACCCTTTGGTCCATAGGCCAATGTTCTATCCACTGAGTCAAATCGGCTAGGACTATTCTAAGCCACTTTTTAAAAAATATTTTTTTTATTGATTGATTTCAGAGAGGAAGGGAGAGGGAGAGAGAGACAGAGATAGGAACATCAATGATGAGAGAGAATCATTGTTCAGCTGCCTCCTGCACACCCAGGCATGTGGCCTGACCAGGAATTGAAACGGGACCTCCTGGTTTGTAGGTCAACGCTCAACCACTGAGCCATGCCCCTGGGCCCTAAGCCACTTTTCTATACCCTCTTTAGCGTTTGTTTTCACTCTGGCCAATTTTCCCCATCCAGATAACGGATAAAGTCATCAGCAGATAATTCAAATCCTACTATGTGCAAAGCATTGCATCTCACTTTGTAGTATTCTCGCCCATACGGGGAGCACTACACTTAAAGTTCAGGAAAAACCATATGAGGCCACAAGTCCTGTTCTCTCCAACACAAGGTGGTAGAGACTCGTGGTTTTGAACAGGGATTGTACAGCCAGACAGCCTGGGCTCAAGTTTGGGTCCTGCCACTTATCTGCTGTGTGGCCTTGGGCAAGTTACTTAACCTGTCGGTGCCTCCGTTTTCCAATCTGTAAAGCTCACGGGGTTACCTCAAAGAATGTAGGAGTCATTATATGTAAAAAGCTTCAAAAAAATTATTGGCACATAGTAAGTGCTCAATTAGTATTAGCTAGTATCACTGTGCCCTCAAGTCTCTCTCTAGCTTTTGTATAAAATATCAAGTATGTACCTTATATTTAAGCCACCCGAGCATCTATCTTTACCTTATCCATATGGATGACATCAATATAATAGTTTTGAACGTCTGGCACCTGCAGGGCACAGCTTGGCAGTGTGCATTTTGGGCAGTCGGGGTACAGGCCGAGGTGAGCTGGGGGACGCGTGTAAAGTGGGTGTTTCTAGGTCACCAGGGGAGGAGGTTTGGCCAGGCACTTTCTCTTCAGCGAGGGCACTGCACTTGGTCATCCAGCTGGTTTCCAGCCCTCTGTGGTGAGTGATCCACTTTTCTTTTAAACAAATGACTTCTTGACACATCCACACAGCACCCTGTGCGTGTAGAGTGACTGAGGTCCACAACAGCATGTTTTGTCACGTGCACCCCAAGTGTTGGGCTCTGTCCCCTGACCTGGCCCCACGGGTGGGGTAGGATGGGTGTAAGCTGAGTGCGCTGATACCCATCCTGCCGTCAGCTGACATCTGCCAGGGAACAGGGGCACACATTCTCGCTGGGGAGGGGAGCGAGCACAGGAGAGTGATACAGGGCTGACAGAGCACCCAGGTCACACTTGGTGGTCAAAGCCACTTCGTGGGGAAGGCAGGGAGGGCTCGAGTTTATTAGAAACATTAGGAAAGGGAGGGGTGTATGCTGGAGACAGGGGTGCACACTCCAGAATGACCGCAGCTGAAGCAGAGGGGGAGGTGTAGACGGGATTAGCAAGGACGCGGTGTCCCCCTGGCGGTGACAGGGAGGTCAGGTGAGGGAGCTGGTGACTAGGACAGGTGGGCTTGCAGAAGGCCACCCAGTCTCCTCCCGGAGCGTCAGCTGGGCCTGGCCACACAGGAAGCAGCAGTTCACCCAAACCCGGACAAAGACCAGGGCCATCGCACGTTCGCACCTTGAGTCCGAAATCCGAGCCCCCCAACAGCTGGGGCTTCCCATAGGCGTGCTCTTACCCCAAACGCAAAGCTGTGGATCTGCCTGGGGCAGGTGGGGGCAGGACAGCCGAGAGGAAGGGGAGGGAGGGGCTGGAGGAGTCCCCAGTGCCCCGGCCCTCCCTCCAATGCTCCCACGCTTGGGCACAGCAGGGGAAGGCAGCTGAAGGACAGAGAAACTGAGGACCTGGGCAGGGAGCAGCCTGAGGGGCTGTGAGGACACACCCAGCTGCTCCGCCCACCCGGGAGCTGCGGTGAGGCCCCTGTGGTGCAGACCCATCCCTCCCGGCGTTCGCTGCTCTTGTCCCCCCCGCTGCACACTCACCCATGGGCCAGTGCTGACAGAGGGTCAATGCAGGGGTAAAAGCTTCCACTCCAAGGGGACAGCACCCCTCAGGTCTCGGGGGGTCACCAAGGGTCCCACAGCCACTTTGTGCCAGGTTTCGCTGCTGGGGGACCAACCCCCGCGGCCCCCACAATTCACGACCCGAGAGTTCACTGCAAACGTTTCCTTCTAGTAAGTGGGTTAGCCCCACACCTACAAGGTGCTGAGTGACTTAAAACCTGTGCAAGAAGAATGTTCACAGGAAGGGCCTTCGCCGCCGCTGCCGGGGCAGGAGCCCAGCGAGGAGGACACCTCTCCCCTCCCGCCAGCTGACTGTGCCGGTCGCGTGCGGTCACGGTCACTGCTGAGGCGCCGACAAAACCAAGGCCCGGGTGCTGGGCCGCTCAGAGAAACGTGGGAGCTCACGGCCTCCGCAAAAACAACTCAGATTTCCGTGTTCCATGTGCACGTTTATTTCTTTAAAGAGCACCCATGTCCCGGCCACATCTTCTCCAGATGAACCCACTGCACGGCCGGCGCGGGCCTGGACCCGGGTTCTAAAGTGCTACCAAGGAGTACAATCATCGTCACGCAGATTCATCAACCAGAGGGCAAGCCAACCCTTTCCCCTAGAAAACCTCTTGTTTTCTCCTGTGTTAAAATGTAACTTCAGGGTGACATCGGGCAACAAAAAGCACAGCCTCGGTTATAAATGGTTCTTTCCCGACGGCGGGAAGCTGGCGGGCTGGGCAGGTTAACTCCTCACACGGGAAGGAGGGATGCTCGGGAAAGGACCCAGGGGAAGGACCTGAGTTTGCTGTGCAGGTCTTAGCGGGCGGGGCCCTGTGCCCCTCGCTTTGGTACCCAGCCTGGGCGGGTTGGGCAGTGGCATCGGGGTCTGCGCCAAGGCCGAGACCTGCTTGCCACCTGGCAGAGGTAAGCGTGACCCCCAGTGCCCACCAGCTTGTACGGTGAGGTTCCCAGGGCGGTGAGACTATTACTCAGGGAGCATCGCACTGGGCGGCAGCAGTGCACATCCACCTTTCTCTCCTGCTCAACTCTGCCCCCCATGTGGCCAGAAGCACAATCACAATCTGGGCAGGCTTCTAATTTGTGATTGGCTGGCTGCTCCTGGCCTGGCAGCCATCCCCAGGAACCCGGAGCTGGCTTTGAACTTCAACTTGAGCCTGGGTCTAAGTGAAGTCTCTGTCTAAACCTCCCTCCCAGCTGGTTTTGAACAGAACAGTGAGACGGATACTTTCGTTAATGCCACATTAAAGCAGGCGCAAACTCCATCTCGTTCCTCCACAAAGACCACAGGGGCGTCCTTACGCAAAGCGCAGAAGCGTAGCCAGCGTGTTAAAACCAGCGTGTGCTCCGGGTCCAGATGGACCGGACCGATTAGTGTTCGTGAGGAATCACTCTGAAAAAATTTCATCAAAACCAAAACGCGAGCCCTCACGCTAAAGCGTGGGGAAAGGGTAAGGGGACCGGCGATTCACAAAGTAGTGTGTTTTGTATCCGGTGTGTAATCGTAATTGGTATTACACCTTAGTGACATGGACTTTAACATAAATACCCGACACCTTTAAGAAACAAACCTGGATACACAGCTCGGGAAGGAAACATTCACAGTATAGACACAGCCCTGCCTCGCGGGCCGCCTGACAGCATCGCTCCTTCTGTTCCCGCTACATTTGCCTCTGAAACGTTGGTAGAGGCCAGGATGGCGACCAGTGTGTGCGCCTGGAGGACGGGCTCCTGGATCAAACACAGGACAGAGGTCTCACGTGCACCCAGCAGACACGAAGAAACATGGGTCTCCATGACGGCGCGCTCTCTGTCCGTGTCCACTCACTCGCTTCACGCACGAGGGCGAGACGGGGCCCGCTCGCCGGGCACCTTCCCAGGAGCCCGGAGAGGTTTCAAGTCAGGAGGAAGTTGAGGAAGCGGAGCCCTTGGCGAAGACAGTGAACAGTGGACAGGGTGCTCCTGGGGCCGATCTGGGAACGGCAATCGCTAAAACGTTGTGGTTGTGTTTTGATTTTTGAGAGCGAGAAAAACTCAGTCTAAAACTCTGATACCTTCACACTGGAGCTGATCGAGTCCATCTCAATTCCAAACTTAAACGTGGAACTGTACTAAGAACTTCTGACCAGTGTCTTATCTTCTCACACGTCGGTCCTCTTAGAATTAATTCGTGCGTGTTACATGTCCGCTTACCATGAGAAAGAACAGGAATCCTTCAAGCAAAACACAACATTAAAGTGATCCTCTGTCCCAAAAAGGCCTGTCGTGATTGCTGACCCGTGGGGATGAATTTGGTATTCATGGATTTCGTAATGCCAGGTGCTATTTTACAATGATTAAAATTGGAATATAATCTTTAAAAACAAAGTATGGTTAAAAAAAAAGTCACTTTACGGTCCCTTGATTGCTGGGACACCTAAGAATTTTTAAATATGCATTTTAAAGTGAAATTCTTAATGCAGTCTTCCAATTCCTCCCTCCAAATAAAGGAAGGAAAGGATTCTATATTTTTGGTTTTAGAAAGGTTTTAGCTCATCAAGAGCTCTCTGACCCCTGAAATAGATGTTTGAGGATTAACAGAAGTGTCTGCACAAAGGAGTCCCCCCAAATTCACATCCATGACAGAAGTTGAGTTTTCGTAACAGCCTTTTAAAGCTCATTGGGGGGAAATGACTTATTAAGCCGTCAGCACCCTTCACGCTAAGGACGACTCCTGTTAACAAGCCCGTTTCCCCGCAAGTGGCACTTCCAGGAGCGGAGCAGCGTGACAACTGTGACTGAACCCAAGTGGCTCCTGACGTGGGACGTGCTTTGAAAGACACGGCGGATACTGAAGTTGTATAGCAAGCTTATCATTTGTTCCACTGGAAATAAAAACACGCCCCCCCCCCCCAAGTCTGCCGAGACTGTTCACAGTAGAATTCAGACGAGCTCCTGGAAGGAATCTGATGCAAGCCTGGCCCGTGTTTCACTAAACTTCCCTTCCTAAGACTCACACCTGAGACATAAAATCATTTCCTCTTTTGCCCGAAAAGTACTTTGTTTCAGCTACTGGCAATATTTGGCAAACCAACGTCGGACGAGAGAAAATCCAGGTATGTGCGTGTGGGTACCACGTTCTCGGCTGTCACTTACTGCTCCTAAGTGCACTGGAGAGGCGTGCTGCACCCCCGCTTCGTGCGAGCCAGACAGGGGGAAAGTCCACCGCTAGAGCTTTGGACACTAGAGAAAGTGTAAAAACCAAATAAGAATTTATATATCTCCCACTTGTAAATAGGCTCAACGTACACTTAGAAAAGTGTTCAGCATAATATGCATAGGATATATTTAGTATTTGCATAATTTTTCAAGTTCTATGGCTAATAGCAAAGGCAAATGTCTTCCCACATTTGTCATCGTGTCTCCATTCCTATCGTAATGTCTCTATTCACCCAAATCTGCCTGCGCCCCACCTCTCTGGCCCCGGGGCCCGCTGCACTGTTCTATCCTGAGCAGCCAACAGAAGAGGTGACCTATGCATCGTTCACAGTGACAGCACAGAGGGTCGTCTGCTCCTTGTGACGTGGTCCAGGCGTGGACCCCAAACAATACCCGTTAGAGCAGAGAGTGGGTGAAATTGAGGCCCAAACCTGGCCCATCCACGCCCACTGCAGTGTGTTCTTTAGTTCATAATGTAAATCTCCTTCCGACACTGAACTTCAGCCGCGTGGCGGAGTCCCCCCTCTCCTCTGGCATTGGGGGCGGGGGGGTGGTAAACAGGTTCTGTCAGTTCTCTCTGGGGAAATCTTCCGGCTGGAGACTCGGACTTTTCTTCCCCTTCAAAAAACGACACTGCCGGGAAAACCCCAGCTAGACCAGCTCGCTGGCATCCCACTCCGTCCTGGCGGGGCGTTAGCGGGTCCACATCTCCAGCATCGCCATGAAGGAGGCCGCCCACCTGGGCCTACACCCCGGGGTCCCTGGGGGCGCCGTTCATGGCAATCTTGCTTCTGTGCTTGGACAGCAGCTTCTTGTTGAGGATCCTGGAGAGCGTGGCCCCCTTCCTCCGCGCCCCCTCCGGCTGCTGGAGGAACACCAGGTCATTGTGGGACTGGCTCAGGCTGGGGTCCTTCTGCTGATGCCGCCGGCGGAAGAACAGCTTTGCACCTCTCCTAAAAATGCCTCCTGGAAGAGCAAAGCACAGGGGCTGGTCAGCGGGGCTGTGGACGAGAGGAACCTGGAGGGACTGGGCCAAGTTGAAAAAGAAAAGAGGAGACGCGAATGACTCTAATAAGCAGCTCATTACTCCAGGAGCATCGCTGTTTGCGTGAGAAAAATGGCTGGTGTCTGGCTTGTGCAAAACACAAGATGAAATGAAAGGAGGATTATGAAAGTAGAAGCAGTGAGCTGGACTATCACCTGGTATCCACGCCAGGGCAGGGATTTCTATCATTGACTCTAACCAGACGGCAGCAGCCTGTCCTGGCCTTGGCCGCTGGGGTCCCCCAGCCCCCTACCCCCTGATTTGGTATGGTTCAACCAATCTGTATGTACTAGGGAGTGGAATATGCAATGCAAAAAAAAATTAGCAGCAGCAAAAATAATTTCAACAGCAAGGATTCCTTAAAGATCAAATGCAAGCTAACACGGCAACAGAACTCACTAATCTTACCCTTTCACAAATTAGCTTAACATCCCATTAACCAAGGCCCAGCAAGGTCAGGGAGCCTGTCCAGCGAGTCTGTGAAGTTCATTACCACTCATGGAGGTGTTAGTGACTTTGAAAGAAGACAGACCTGCAGATCACAGAGGGAGCTTTATAGATAATTTGGCAATTCACTCTTTTCCTGATAGACAGGTCTGACAAGTTCTTCAACAGCCAAGACTCACAAAAATACCCACTATGTCCCTAGTAAGGCATTAATCACCATAGCGCCCTCTTGTGGACACTCTGGGAACAGCACCTTAGTAAGGGATTATTGTCACAGTGCCCTCGTGTGGACACTCTTGGAACAGCACCCCATGAAGGCTTAGTCACTATAGCGCTCTCTTGTGGACACTCTGGGCACAGCACCCTGGTAAGGGATTAGTTGCGATGGAGCTCTTTGGTGGACACTCTGGGAACAGAACCCTAGAAAGGGATTAGTCATGACAGCGCCACCTTGTGGACACTATGGGTGCAGCACCCTAGTAAGGGAATAATCGCCATAGCACCCTCTTGTGGACACTCTGGGAACAGCACCTTAGTAAGGGATTAGTTGCCATAGTGCCCTTATGTGGACTCTCTTGGAACAGTACCCTGGCAAGGATTGGTCGCCGTAGCGCCCTCTTGTGGGCACACTGGGAACAGCAGCCTAGTAAGGGATTAGTCATGACAGCACCATCTTGTGGACAATCTTGGAACAGCAACCTAGTAAGGGATTAGTTGCCATAGTGCCCTTGTGTGGACACTCTTGGAACAGCACCCTGGGAAGGATTAGTCGCTATAGCACCCTCATGTGGACTCTCTTAGAACAACACCCTGGTAAGGGGTTAGTTGCTATAGCATAGCAAGCCCCTCAGCAGGGAGGAATACTAAATGGAGCTGCCTTGGCTTGTGCTACTATGAGGTCAGTTTTCTGTATCAGCTTGGCCCAAGCACGGGTGATCCCATCAAACCTGGCCAGGGTGTTGCTGTGGAGGCACATGGTGGGCGTGGTGGGCACATACACCCCGGTGGCCTGACCTGAAGATGACCCTGTACTGTGGATGGGCTCCATCCAATCCACTAAATGCCTAAAAAGCAAAACCCAAGGTTTCCCGGAGAAAAGAAGTTCTGCCTCCAGACTCCCTCGTCAGCTCCTGCTGCGTCTCCCGCCTTCAATTTCAGACCCGTCAGCCCTCAGAGTCACTGAGCCCATTCCCTGGTATGGAGCCTATTGGCTCTGGTGCTCCGAGAACCCTGACCAACGATGTCTAATAGCCTGGTACGCGGCACCTGATTCTGGGCCCAGAGTCTGAAGAGGAGCTGGGCTGGCGGGCTTTCCAAGCCTAACTCCCTTATCCCTGCTGCCTGCTCCACCCAACAGGCAAGAAGCAAGACTCACCCACCACCTTCACGACTCCTGAGGGTAAAACTGGGAGCCGTGTTATGTGAAATTTGAGGCAAATAACCAAAACTGTAAAGGGGGACAGGAAGAAGGGAAAAAAATCTTTCCCTGGTTCCAGCAAAGTTAAAGACTGAAGAATAAACAATATATGAAGGGATTTTAACATTTTTTTCTAAGTTACAGTTTGAATAAATATATGCCTGTGTTTCCACAGAGTTTAACAGACATAAATAGCTCATTGCAGAATTTGCCTTAAACCCTAATAGTAAGGAAAACTGACCAAAGCAACCTTATAAACCGCAGTCTGCTGCCCAAAGAGCAGCGTGGGCTTCAGGCTGATCCACAGACGGTCTGGATATCTTGGTGGCTGCTTTTTTAAAAAAAATTATGTGTTTTTTTTTATTGAGAGAGGAAGAGAGAGAGAGAGAGAGAGAGAGAGAGAGAGAGAGAGAGAGATACACCAACATCCATTGGCTGCCTCCTGCTCGCCCCCTGCTGGGGATGGAGGCCGCAACCTGGGCATGTGCCCTGACTGGGAATTGAACTGGTGACCTCTTGGTGCCTGGGTCAACGCTCAACCCCTGAGACACACTGCCCAGGCGTCAGTGACCACTCCTTAGACCTGGAGGAAGTTAGGGGCCAGTCTGTGTGCGTGTCGTAGCGAGGTTGTTTGGGCCCAACAGGTAACAGAGACATGCCCTCCCCAGATTGGCCGAGACAAAGGCGCTACACGAACCGAGCAGGGAAGTGAACTAGCACCCGGGGAAGTAACACTAGAAAGGTAGGGGAAAGGAAGGGACGGGGATGGATCCCTGCTATGTGACAGTCATAGCAAGGCTACATTTTAAAATACATATAAGACAAAGACAACTTACTGTGCAGGCAATTAATTCTGGTTGGCATAGCGATCCTCTTAGTAAAAGGGAATGAGCACGAGATGGAGAGGAGGTAGCAAGCATGCGAGAGCAAAATGAGAATGAGAGACAGTGAGTGCTGAAGCACTGACATGACACACACACGCGAGTCACTGGGCAGGGCACTCGGCAAGCCTGTGTTTACTTGTTCACACGTTTGTGCTTCGTTGCGGTAAAACACACGCAACATACACTCGACCACCTCAGCCGTTGCCAGGGCCCGGGTCAGGCGTGGGAAGTACATTCCCGTTGCCGTGCAACCACGTCAACACGGTGTGAGCTCAACATAAGCCCGACTTTGGGGAGTAAATTTCCTGTATTGCCTGCAGCGTCACATTTGTAAACAGCAGGCCCCGGGATTCTGCACACGCAGCCACGCTCGGAAACCTAGCACAGAACTCCTTGCTACCCCGCAAGATACGGGCTCTTAAGCCAAAACAATAAGCTTTAGGCCCGCTCCCTCTATCACCAGTTCAAAACATTTTGGTGGAAAACAGCAAGGATGTGGCCCCCGTACAACGGAAACGTCGAGGGCCTGACACCATCTCCGAGGGGCCGAGTGCCCATCGCTTCGAGCACTGGGACGGAGGAGCAGCGTTCAATCCCCGCCCTGCCTGTCCCTTAAAGCCCGTCTGCAGGGCCCCAGGCTCCACATCCTCACAGCCGCCCCAAACGCCAACCTCGGGCGGCGCTCAGGGCAAGAGCTGGAAGCGGGGGCCCCACACCTGCCTGGCACCTCGGTCCCCAAAAGTGCCTTTTGGAGGGTGTCAGCCCCCTGGCTGGCGACGGAAAGGAGCGGGAGGGCCACACACAGCAGGGACGGGAACCCAAGGGGAGGGGGAGGAGGATCAGGGTCTGGGAATGGACCTGGGTCAGCGAGGCTGGCCTTTCGGAGTGACCCAGGCGGCGGGGTGGGAGGTCTGGGTTCTGAGGGCGGAAATGAAGGGAGGGAAGGGGCAGCCCACCTGCCTGCCTCGGGCCAGGTGAGCTCCCTGGGGCTGCCCTGGCCCTGGACAAAGACCAGGCCAGAGGAGAGGTGCTGCCCTGTGGGCCGGCAGCCGCGCTGCCTCGTCCAAAACCCAGCCCAGAGGTCAGTGCACAGACCACAGCTTCCCAAGTCACTCCAGTCACAAGACTCGGTCCACCCAGGACCAGGCACCGGGCGAATGGAGGCCCGCGGACCTTCATCACAGGGTCTAGACACCAGGAACCGCCTCCTTTCTCTCTTCTCCTAACTTTCAGCTCCTCCCGTCTATGGCCCGGCTAGAGGGTGGCTCACGGGAGAGGCATGAAGCGAATGGGACGGAGGTGGTGAGGACGGACACAGATGCCCTATCGTGGGTTCCCACCCCGGACCCGGGGCCACGGTGCGGCTGGGGTTGTCCTGAGCACGGCAGGCTGCTGAGCAGCACCCGTGAGCCAGCAGCACCCACTCTCACTGTGACAATGGAAACTGTCCCCGACACGGCTAATGTCCCCGGCACACCCGCCTGTCTGAGCACCACGAGCCACGGGGCAGAGAGGCCGAGGCCGGACAGCCGACCAGGCTCCCACCTGGCATTTCCTGCCGTCTACGCACTCAGGGGCCTAGGACTTAACACCAGCACCCGCCGCTCCAGCTCGGCTCAGGTCCCGTGCATCCTCCCCACCGGGTCTCCCTCCTGACTGGCGGGCAGGGTTTGGAGGGAGGAGGGCAGAGCGGCGGGCACATCCCCGGTTAGAGGAGGACGCTGAGCCTCAGTGAGTCCTGAAGTCGCATCTGGAACTGGCCCCAGGCCCAGACTCCACTCCCTCCGCAAGTCCCCTCCCGTCCCTGTCCTCTGAAGCACGGGGAGAAATTCCCACATTAGAGCCCTGGCTGAGAGCTAAGGGAGGCGCGGGTCATTCTAATGAAGTGATCACCTCACTAAGTTGATCGTTCCCTTTCTGGGAAGCTTCTCTCTCCAGGGCTGGGTTAGGTTCCGCCAGGAGGTGTGGTTTGGTTTTGGTTGGAGGGGCGTCTGAGAGGCACCAATGAGCAGAGATGCCAAGCTCCACACTTAGGGGAACCCTGTCTCTGCCTGGTTTCGTTCTATTCTGGGGGGTGGGGCAGAGGGAGGAGGGGTCCCTCCGAGCATGAACCCCACCATCATGCAGAGGGACTCTGAAGCCCGCCCTGTACCCTGTACCCCCTGCCCAGGCGTGTGCTGGGATCGCCGGGTGGGGTGGCTTGCAGGGAGAGAACGCAGACAGGGAGAACCAGAAGCTTGGGAACTAGCACAGGAGCAAAGCCATCAGCGGTCGGTGGCAGGGGTGCCGGGTCACGTACCTCTATGCTTTTTGGGGGCCCCCGGCTCCCAGACACTCAGGGAGCTCTCCGACAGCTCATCCCCCTCGGGGTCCAGCGGGGCGTGGCCGTCCCACGCCTCGGCCTGCGACTCCTTCTCCGAGTCCCAGGAGGCCAGCTCGCAGTCCTGGGGCTCCGGGGCCGGCGAGGCCTGGGCTGAGGCCTCCTCCTCCTCCTCCTCGGGCGGGGCAGAGGCCGAGGCCGCCTCCGGCTGGGACGGGGTGCCCTCCTGGCAGCTGCTGTCCATGGAGGCCGCATAGTCCAGCATCAGGGCAGTGTCACTATCCTGAGATAGAGAGGTCTGTCCAGGGAGAGAGAGACAGTCAGTGCGAGGGAAGGTTAAAGGACACGCGGAAATTAGTCCAAACAGCCTGGCTAATTTCAAAGTGTCAGAGAGGCCTGCGCCCCCAGAGGCAGCTCCTTTAGCACGGCGGCTGTGCCGGCCAGAGTGGCTCAGTTGGTGGCTGCTGTCCCCATGCACCGGAAGGTTGCTGGTTTGATTCCCAGTCAGGGCACATACCTACCTGGGTTGTGGGTTTAATCCCCCGTCAGAGAGCACACACAAGGCAACCGACTGATGCCTGCCCCTCTCTCTCTCTCTCTCTCTCTCTCTCTCTCTCTCTCTCTCTCTCAGCATGTCCTAAGTGAGAATTTTAAAAAAATTAAATAAAAAAAGAACTGAATATTACAAAGATATATATTGGCAGCATATCGGGGGTCTGAAACTCAGTCACCGCAAAGGGGCACAGCCCGAGTTGGGAACTTGGAAGGGGTCGGGGGGAGGTGACATCCCTGCCCCAGCAGATGGGAGGCTGTGCGCCCATGGGAACCCCGGGGGTGAGGTGGAAGAGAGAGCTT
>NW_005871694.1:382936-388163 GCF_000147115.1 Myotis lucifugus | reverse complement strand
TGAGTTCCTAATAACCTAAAATAAAGCCTTAGAGGAGATGATCAAAGTCTCATCCTTACTTCATTCACATGTACCCCTAACTTCAAAAAAACAAAACAAAACAAAAACCACCCTGGGGTCAGGGAGCTTCCAGAGACGCCATCGCCACCTGCTGGCTGTTGCTGGAAGTGCACGCAGGAAACCAGAGAGGCCTGACCTGCTCTTGGGTGATGCTGCTGAAGGCCTCCAGCCAGCTGTGCCTGCAGGGCCTTGGGCACCGGCCACCCAGGCCCTGAGTTTAATGGCAACTGGGTGACTCACCTCTGGCACCTCCCATGGCCCATTCTGGCCTTTCTCCTGGTAGCTGAGAGTGCAGGGCCTCCTCTCCCACCCTCGGGTGCCCTCAAAGAATCACCTTGCCCTCCAGGTTCAACAATTCCTCGTCCTTGGTCCCTCCCACCATCGAATCTCCCAGCTCTCCCTCCTCTATTGCTCACATTCCCCTTGTCCATTCTGAAATGTTAGAAAAGCGTCAGGACCGCCACATGGCCCCTTGCCGGGGGGCTGGCCTCTCCAGCAGCCTGGCCCGCCTGGCGCCCACCATCTGCTGGGACAAACATCACAGGGCAGCAGAAAGAAGGGGATCGGAACATGTTTAAAAACAAGCTCCACGCCTCTGAGCACAAAAGGCGCAACACTCATTGCGAAACGTTAACGTGGTTTGGAAATGTGTAACATGGAAAGTGAGCGCTCCCCATCATCCAGCCGTGATAAGGGTGGAGGTGCCATCCCCAGGGGGAGCCTGACCTCACGCCGGCCTTTCTCTTTCAATAACTTTTCTTCAAATGATTCACCGACCTCTCACCAGCCACAGCACCCCGGTCGGAAACGGCCCCGTTTCCTTCATCAACAGGGCGAGCTGCGAGAATGAAATGCCAGAACCGCCCCCGTCAGGGTGAGGGGCCTAACCTGACATTTGTAAACATCGATCAGGAGCTCGGCCAGCTCCCGCGAGGGAGGGACAGCGGCCGGGACGGACACCAGCCCCGCGGGGCGCACCTTGGAGATCCCTGATATGATGATGGTGCTCCTCTTCCGCGGCGACTTCAGCTTCAGCTTCGAAGATTCGCTGAGCTGCCGGATGGCGACCTCGGCCACTGGATCCGAGCCATTCAACACCAGCAGTTCTGCGGGGGGAGGGCAGCGGTGACGCCTCTGTGGCCCCTCAGAGGCCCCTGACTCTGAGTGACACTCGCTGAAGGGTCCACGAGTGCATTTGTGTGTGAGTTGCTCCGCGATCGAGGTGATGGAAGACATGAGAGCAGGTGACCAGAGGTTCTCAACCTGTGGGTCACGACCCCTTTGGCCGTCGAACGACCCTTTCACAGGGGTCGCCTAAGACCATCCTGCATATCAGATATTTACATTACGATTCATCACAGTAGCAACGTTACAGTTACGAAGTAGCAACGAAAATAATTTTATGGTTGGGTCACCACATGAGGAACTGTATTTAAAGGGCCAGAAGGTTGAGAACCACTGAAAAGACCTCTAACCTTTCGGGGACCTGGTCCTTTGAGGGGCAGTGCGGTCACTCCCCGTCTCTGGCGAGACTGGTGACCACAGGCTGGTGTCAGGCTGAGGGGCCAGGGCATACAAGCAGCCCCTTCCCACGGTCAGTGCCACACACGGGCAACATCTGGGGACACTCCACACGCACCAGGCGCCGTGCACAGGCTCTGTGCACGGTATTTCATTCAACTGTCCCCCAGGCCCTGGAGTGGGTACTTTCTAATTCCTCGATTGAGAAACGGGGAAATCGTCAGCAGCCAGGTCAGGGGCAGAGCGGGATGCCCAGTCCCTGTTCTGCTAAAAGAAGATTAAAATGACAAAATGTCACAGGAGCAGGATGTAAAACGGGTGGGAACTTCTGGGCCCGAGGGCCGCCTGCAAAATCACTTGGTCTGGCCCTGCCAAGGAGTAGGGCTGAGTTAATTACACGAATGTTGTTATAAATATCCAATGGCCCTTGGCAGAAACAAGGTTCCCCGTTCCTGATGGAAAAGCAAGTTTTCTCATCTCAGTTTCGGCCGTGGCCTGCAGGCGACAGGTGCTCCATTTCAAAGGGTGTGGTGACAGGACATACAGCAGAACTGCCTGGCCATGCCCCATGGTGAGGGGCCAGGAGGGACAGGAGAAGGGGCTGGGGAGGGGCTTCAGGAGAGAGCGGTGCCGTGATTCCCAGTGACTCCAAGGGACAGGATGGGAGTGGGGCTGGGGGACCCTCAGGGCTGCGTCCCGGGAATCACGAAAACTCCCACAGGGACAGAGACCGTTTTCGACTCCCGCCGGCTGAGGGGGTACAGAACCTCCTAAGACAGCACCCGTCAAGGGAGACCCACCCCCACCCCCAAGCCCACCTGCTCCTCCTTGCCCCACCCCTGAGCTTGGCAAGATCAGAAACAGACTCAGGAATGGGGAGCGGAGCCCGAAGAAAGCTGCCACCTGCCCCTTCTCCGACCGCAGGCCCCACGAGCCCAGGGGGTAACGTTTAACTCCACATTCAGGTGGTGCTGTGATTTAGAGACAGTCACACACCTCTTTAAGGTCATTATGAAAGTGACCCTAAAAATGGGAAACGGGCAGCCAGGGTTCTGGGGGAAGACGACTCCTACCCAGCTGGTTCGTGGGACAGCTGGAGGCCAAACTGAAGTTGGCTTTACGGTTATGTCGCGAGTCCTACTTACTTCACGACAGTCACATAGCTCGTATGTTGAACAAGAGAAAAAAGAATGTTCAGGATTTTTATAAAGTGAGGCCGGAGCTGGGTTCTACGTTCATTTTGTTACAGCATCTCCTTAACTATAGCAGGGTGCTCACCCTTCCTGGTCTTTGATGAACTTCGATTTCCCTCTTTTTCCAGTTCTTAACTTATTACTCAAAAGAACTTCCCCAAACTCCCCAAACGAATGCTCCCCTCACCAGGCGCAAGGCTGAAAGAGGAGCCCCGAGGGGCAGAGGGAGGAGCCCCGAGGGGCAGAGGGAGGAGCCCAGAGGAGCAGAGGGCGGAGCCAGAAGGGCAGAGGGAGGAGCCCAGAGGAGCAGAGGGCGGAGCCAGAAGGGCAGAGGGAGGAGCCCAGAGGGGTGAGGGAAGCCGCAGGGCGTTACCTGTGTCTGAAGAAGACAAGGTTTTGCTGACGGGAGGGCTGTGGCAGGAGATGGCTTGGACGGAGATGTCCTTCTCGATCACCCTCACCTTGACGGGCGTCCGCAGCGGAGACTCTGCAGGGACAGACGCTGGTGACCACACGTCACCCGCACCCATTACCGGGACGTGAGATCACACCTCACCTCAACGCGATCTCATGTCGTTGGCGAAGGCACGGCCAAACCTCAAGACTGCTTAACGATCTCTTATTCTTTTCTCTTTTTTGGGGGGTGGGGTTACCAAAAAGGGGTGCTGGAAGCTCAGGTTTAAATACAATTTCAGAAATGCTTTCACTGAGGGAGAGTTTCACGTTCTGTTTTGCATTCGAGAACAGAATGCAAAGCAGTCTGCGCTGGGAAGATAGTACCTCGGTATAAGCAGAAACACCGTATAAATTAAAATAAATAATAATCATACAAGTGTCTCCCAGGCCGTGGCTGTGGGGACAGGTGCGGAATTCCGCTGCATCTGAAACGACTGCCCATCAAGCCTTCTAACCCACAACCCTAACGTAAGAAACTCCACACTGACCACGTGCACCCAGTGTTTCAGAGAGCGTGGTGCCCCCGTGACCGTAACTGGCTCTTTCATCCAGTGTCTCAATTTTAGCTTCGGAATAGACTACAAGGTTGTCATTCATTTGACAAAGTAGGAAGATAATTTTCTAAAGAAAAAGAAAAGAAAAAGCTCCCCAGAAGTCTTGCCCATCACCACGATCCCTGTGCCATGAGATTGGCTTAATCACACGGGGGCCAACCACTCTGCCTTCCTGGGACTCAGAGAGACCGTTCCACCCTCTCACCCGAGCTCAGCGGGGACGCCCTCCCGGCGTCGAAGCGAGGCTTGGTTTTCACGGCGGTGACGGTGGTGACCACAGTCCCGCAGGGCATCACTGTTCGGTCTTTCTCTATCTTGGCCGCAGGAACGGGCGGAGGGGTGTGCCAGGATTTCGCCTCTGTGGGTTCCACGTAACAGAACTGCGGAGAAGGCCGCTGGTGGGTCGTGGGGTCAGTGCCAGGACCACCCGCACGGCCCGGTGACCTCCTCTGCACCCCGATCGCTCAGTTGGTGTCAGAATGAATGACGTTAGTATTAGAATGAACGCAGGTCCCCCGGGGACTGACAGGCCGGTGAGTCCCATGCTCCCACCCAGCCATGCAGCACACACGATGGGGACAAAGGCTGAGGGACAGACAATCCGACAGCCCTTTCCGGGTCAGGCCCTCGCGAAACGGCCTCGGGAGGTATTTCACAGAGCGGACCACTCGGCCAGCTCAGGGGCAGGAAGGCTCCCGGTCAAGCCCAGAGACTTCTCGGATGAGCTTCATTTCAGGGTCAAGCCAGGGCCAGACTCTGACGGACAAAAGCGAAGATGCTCCTCATCCGAAGTGGGAACCTGGCCACGTACCTCCGCGGTGACTGAACCCAGGGCCGCGCCGTCCCCCGAGGGCCCGCGGCTCAGCACAAAGCTCTGTGGCCCGGAAGGCTGCTTCTTGAACAGATCTAAAGGGATGGTCGTCGCCGCCAGCAGAGCTAGAAAGACAGGACACGGCAATGAGCGAGCGCTGCGGATGTTTCCAGAACAGCAACACGGCCGGGGTGAGCTGCTACAAGCAGGCCGGCTCCTGATCACCACCCTGCTCACTTGAAAACATGTGACAAATGTCAGGGTCCAAAAAGGACAGAGGAGGCTAAGGGATGTGACGCTTCCGGGCAGCGTCTGCACCTGCGCTGCGGTGGGAAACGGCTGACAGGAAGACGAGCTGTGCGTCAACTGGTAAGAATGAGAACCTGGCGGTGGGTTCAAGAACTGTTCACCGTCCATTCAGGAAACCGGTAACTGTCCCAGGGACGTGTGAGAACAGCCCTATTTGTAACACACCCTAAGGAACTGAGGGTGAAGGGACCATGATGCATAGAACTGCCCTCAGATGGTCCCCACATTTACCTTCGCGTGTGTGTGCGCGTGTGTGTGTTAGAGAGAGAGCACGCGCACAAGCAAGAGTGACCGAGTGTGAGCACAAGGAAACGGGGCAAAGT
>NW_005871694.1:379307-381042 GCF_000147115.1 Myotis lucifugus | reverse complement strand
GAACATAATATACCCCACTGCTTCTTTGTAACCTGTTTGTTTGTTTTTTTCCACTGAGGATACCATAGACACCTTTCCACATCAATAACTACAGAGCAACAACATGTTTAATGGGTGTCTGTTCCACTGTTTGGCCTTATGAGATTTTACTTAGCTAATTCCTTAATAACCAACACTTAGTAATGAGTTGGTTGCTTTAATATCTCATAATTATAACCCGGTTGGCCAATCACCTTCAGACACGCATCTCAGCGCGACTGTGTGGTTACGTCCTTAGAAAAACTGTAACTGCCAGCCAAGAGGTACATGCATTGAAGAGCTTTTCTTTAATTTTTACAAACTGCTGACCTCCAGAATGGTGATTCCAATTTACACTCCACTGGCCACCCTCGCTCTCAGTACTTAGCCACCTGTCAGGTGGGAAACAGTCTCTTTCGCATCACTCTCACTATGGCTGAGGCTGAACATCTTTTCAGACGTGTCCGTCTATCTATAGTTCTCGCTTTTGTTTTTCTAGTTTGAAAACTTTTCCAAAAGGGAGTCACCTTTTCCTTAATGGTTTACAAGAGCTCTTTATGTGAGACATGGACTATGTTCTTCTATTACTTTTTGTAACTTGTCTATTAAGCATCAGGAAGTGATCGGTTTCTGTATTTTTGTAGTCAGCCACTTTCCTGAAATATTAATTTTACATTATTATTTCTATCTTATGTCCATTATTACTTCTGGTGGTCTTAACTGCTTTTCCTGAGCAGTCTTATCATGCAATGATATCATCTCCAGGGAATGATTAGTTCTGCCTCTTTCTTGTCGGTACTTGTATATCGTTCCCTTATCGTATCTAATTGCGCTAACCAGTGCTTCTAGCACACAGTGGGCGCTTTCCCTTGACGTTACTGGGACTGCTTCTGGTTTTTATCACTTTCAGTGATTTTCTCTAAAAAATCTTTTCGAAGAAGTGCCCATAAATCTTGTTCTAATGAAGATTTTTAGCATTAGGAATAGGTATTAAATGTCACTGGATATCGCTGGGGCATAAATAGATCTGCCTTCCAAAAGAAATTTATGTCTGACTTAAAGCTACCTCAGATGCTTAATATGCTTTTTAAAAATGAGAAATAATGTTTGTGTGCTATGACATGATCTCAGGGGTTGGCAGTCTCGCGTAGGTGTCACCATGGAAACCCAGGCCCGCGGGAACCGCTGCACGCACAAGGTGAACTCTGCTTCCCAGGCGAGGTCAGTAGTGTTTTTCGGGAGGACACTGGAGAGCTTCTGAACGGGGTCGTTCAGCTGAACTTGGCAGCGGAGGTTGGCGGGGCCTGTAATCACACAAAGGCAGGCGCCGCCTTTTACTTTTGCTTCTTAACGGCTTTGAGACACTTCTGTATTCAGAGAAAGGCTAAGTAAAATGCCTAAGGTCTTGGCTCACCCACTTTCTTTCATTTGTCATTTATAAACTCTCAAAGCACCCCACTTCATTTGGGGTTAAAGATTTTATACCCCCACTGCATATGCAGAGCCCCGGACTGACCCCAAGTGCCTGCTCACCCCTCGGTTCTGGCTACAGGCACAGCCTCGAGGTAGGGGACCCTCCTGGGGACAACCTGAATACAACAGAGAGGTGGTCCCCACTTCTGGACAAGACTCACCACTTGGCTAAACCTGGGGACAACTTACCATGGGTGTGGTGTTTATACCTGACTCAGCTCCCTTCAAACCTTTTCTGGGTGTT
>NW_005871694.1:372097-374275 GCF_000147115.1 Myotis lucifugus | reverse complement strand
AATACTGCATCCGAACAGACACAAATGCAGCTCACGAGACATGACATGGGTATGATAACCACACGGAGGGAAAAAAAATCAAGTCATTGTTGACCGTGAACTCGGGCCCCCTCAGCGGGATGCACTCTGGGACGAGGGCCAGCGGCCGCCCTGAGGTCGGCAGGTGTGAGGTTGGCAGTGGAGCCAGGGGAGCAAGTCACAGAACAAAGGATGCCGTGTGGGAGGAAGGAGCACAAACATGGAAAGAAGGAGAAAGAGGCCCGGAGCTGGCGGCGAGGGAGACACTGCGCTCGTGCCCCTCCTGGAACTAAGCAGCCGGCACAAATGACACTTCGGATGCATGCAAGCCGAAAGAACTACCATTCACGCTTACCAGTATTTTTTAAAAAGCAACTGTCCACATCTAGATTAAGGCAGGGACAGTGACTATTTATAGACCAACTATTAAAGTCACATATGTCAGCTGGTGAACAAGAGTCAGAGTTAGGGTTAAATCACAAGGAAATCCTGCAAAAGCCGCTGCAAAGGAAGACCCTAGTAACCTGAGCCTTTGGTGTAAATGATTTTGCATCATCGTTTCAGCAACTGGACAGAGCGACGCCAACTGACTAGCATGCCCACTCCCACGCCCGAATTCACTTCTCCAAACAGCCAAGACCCCGGGGAGCAGGAGGAGGCTGCCTCCAGATTTGGGGTGCGTCTTTACAAAAACTGTGGAGAGGAAGAAGGTCATGACCTCGGAGCCGGCTGGGCTCGGCCTGAGCTGTAGGTAAAGCCATTTCTAGGCAGGAGAGAGAATCTGACCATCAGGTGTGATAGAACGTCATTCCTTCAACAGTTTGCAACCGCAGACGCACATGCGCACCTAAAACTCCCCAGCCCCACGACACCCACACGGGGACTCCCCCGCCCCATGACACCCACACGGGGTGGCAGGCAGGCTTCCGGGTTCTTGACGGCTGCCAGGGGATTCCAGGCGCAGCCCGGAGCCCGGGGTGAGAGGGGGCATCGAATCCATCACAACACACACACGTTCCCAATACACCGCCGGAGGCTTCATAGGGACGAACGGACTGACCTCCCCCGGGGCTCGGGGCTGGATGGTGATGGCCATGTCCGGCAGGCTGAGGAAGGACCACCGGATCGGAATGTCCTCTCTCTCCTCCTTCATGCGGAGCTCCAGCTTTAGGAGGAAAAAGACAATGGTTATTGGAGAGCTGCTGTCTCCACCAGAGGCCCCACCCACACCTGCGTGTGTGTGTGTGTGTGTGTGTGTGTGTGTGTGTGTGTGTTCACCGATTTCCTTAGGTAAGTGCTTAGCCTCCCGGGCCACCCTGCGCACTCACAGATGGGGAAGAAGGTGCCACACTCCCTGTGACCGGCCCCTTCACTACAGGGACCTTGTCCCACCCCCACCAGCACTGTCCTGTGCCTCCACCTGCCACTCAGCAAGGGACCCCGGGGCTGGTGGCTGAAGGCCCGATGTCACTGGATTCTGCCCGAATGAAAAGGAAACAGATTCTCCCCAGGAACTTGCAGAAAGGAAGGCAGCCCACTTTAAATTCTCTGTGCTCTGTGTTTCCCTCATGGGAGTGTCACCGAGATGTAAGGGCGGTGTAAGTGAGGAACCAGGATGCCTGGCCAGCCCCACGCTCACACGTCCGCTGAGGGCTGTGTACGGAGCACACTGGTTCCGGTCACCTGCCTCTTGCCTGGGCCACCACAGAACCTCTAGCTGGACCCTGGTCTCCCACAATGTCCCATTCACCCTCCCCATCCGTGGCAGAAAAATGACCCCCAAAGATGCCCACACTCCAAGCCCTGGCACCTGTGGATACGTGACCTTACACGGCAAACGGGACTTTGCGGATGCGATAGGGCCAGTGGTCGGCAAACTGCAGCTGGCGAGTCACATGCGGCTCTTTGGCCCCTTTGAGTGTGGATCTTCACAAATGCCACATGCGCACCTGCACGTACAATGCCCAACAGCTTCGCGTCCCAATTTAACAACAAGCTAATGAGTGCAACAGCAAGTATCCTGGTATCAAAGAGCCACCTTGTGAAATGGACACGAAGCTTCTCCCTGCAGTCTAAGCAAACGGATTAAGAGGCTGTATCGTATCTTTGCAACAACAGACATATTTCTGTCCAACTGATATAGTGCTCCTGTTTAGCCAA
>NW_005871694.1:348161-371997 GCF_000147115.1 Myotis lucifugus | reverse complement strand
ATTTTGTGGAAGAGCCACACTCAAGGGGCCAAAGAGCCGCATGTGGCTCGCGAGCCGCAGTTTGCCGACCACTGGATTAGGGTGAGAGCCTGCAGGTGTGGAGGTGAGTCTAGGTTATCGGGGCGAGCCCAGAGGAACCATAACAAGGGAAGAGAAAAGCAGAGAGGACCCCAGAGATATGTCTTGAGGGTGGAGGGTGCTGCCAGGAGCCCAGGGATGAGGCTGCCCCTAGAAGCTGGGCACTGCCCTGGGCTGCCAGCCAGCAGGGGCCGGGCCTCAGTCCTACCACCGACAGGAGCTGGATTCTGCCTGAGTGAGCAGGAAACAGATTCTCCCCAGGAACTTGCAGAAAGGAAGGCAGCCCGCCATCCCCTAGATTTCAGCCTGTGTGGGACGTCAGGCCCCCAGAATGGTAACAGGATACACTTGTGCTGCTTTAAGCTAAGTTGGTGGTCACTTGTTTCTGCAGCCGGAGCAAACTAACACACCGGCCTTCATTTTTCAGCCAGACACAAAAATGTCAGCTCTTCGCGTCTCCATCCTTCTCCCCACCACCTACCAACGGGAAAGAAAGGATGGCCTCAGCCCGTATTTCTGAATACTCAGGACTCTCACCTCACTCGAGCAAAAGGGTCGGAGAAATGATGCCCTCCCTTGTAACTCTAGAACGAGTGCACTTTCATTTCACTGACACGGGTCCCCGCGTCACCCCCACCGGGCGGGGTAGGGGGCGGCAGCAAGCCCGACTGCTGGTCCCTTTACGCGCCTTTCATCTGAGGAATAAGGGAGAAGCGGGAGGCCTGCTGCCCAAGCATTAATAATTGACGGTCCCTAGCAGCTGCCTCTGCGTGCAGCTAACCCATGGGCTGCTTTGAAACTGTGCTACGAGATCAAAGATACAATTGTGTCACTTGCTGCTCAAATGACACCTAAAGCCCATCTTAGAAACTACATTGCTCCATTCGTGTTTGGGGTCCTTGCTGGGCTCAGTCCTGAAATGTGTGTCAGATGTCGTGTGGACGTGTCCCAGGCTTTGAAGTTCTTTTCTAGCACGTTGTCCAAAAAACTGGGGGGAGCAGGAGGCAGTCACATCTGACAAGTCCGTGAGGCCAACACTTCACCTCTCCAACTCGAAAAGGGGGGTGTCATTGTGGAGGAGGAGGGGCTAGATTTCAGGAAAAAAGCCATTTCAGTGCCCAGAAAATCTTGTTCTCCCTGCTGACGTAAAACCATGTCTTTGCATGAAAAGTTTATGGAGCATCATCTTCCCTTGTGGTTGAGAATCCTGACTTAGGTTCAGCCCCCACCCCCCCAAATTATCAATCAGCCACCAGGACAGGAGAGGAAACACAGGGCTGAATCAGCAGTGACCCCTAAAACAGACCCAGAAATTTATAACTTTATACACCGCTAACAAGAATGACAGTGAACTTCTGCTGAATGCCAGAGACACAGCTATGTAACAGTTCAGCTATACAGACATGTCACCAAGTCTATTATAATTATTACATATGTCTCTCTATGTAACTGTTATATATAATTATGTATAAATCATAAAACAGTTATATATGTCTATTATAATTATTATAATAAAGTCTATTACCTGAAAAATAATGGTGATACTCATCTATATATATAAAAGCCTAAGCGACCGGCCGGTAGCTATGATGTGCACTGACTACCAGGGGGCAGACGCTCAACGCAGGAGCAGAAACCACAGGCATGGAAACATGGAACAGACTGATGAATCTCAGAGGGAGGGGGTAGGGGGAGGGTAGGGAAGATTACAAGATCTTATATGCATACTAGAGCTGTGCACGATCGTGCCTGGTGGGGTCCCTTACTGCTGTGGGGGATCGGGCTGAAACTAGCTCTCTGACATCCCCTGAGGGGTCCCAGATTACGAGAGGGTGCAGGCCAGGTGGAGGGACCCCACCGGTGCATGAATCCGTGCACTGGGCCTCTAGTTTAACATAAAAAAGGGGGTCTTTTGAAGCAGACTTTTTCAAAAGGAAGAAAGAGGAATGTCCCAGTCCAGCCCCTAAGCCAGTGGTTCTCAACCTTCCTAACGCCGTGACCCTTTAATACAGTTCCTCATGTTGTGGTGACCCCCAATTTCATTGTTACAAATTAAACATAATTAAAGCATAGTGATTAATCACAAAAACAGTATGTAATTATATATGTGTTTTCCGATGGTCTTAGGCGACCCCTGTGAAAGGGTCGCGACCCACAGGTTGAGAACCGCTGCCCTAAGCGGTTTTCCAAGCTGCAGCACACGTCTGAGGTCCAACACTGATCTGAGACAGACCCACTCGCCTCACTCACCTGCCATCTACCTGATCCTACCTGTCGGCGGCACCCCCGACTGTTCAAGTCCTTGAAGATACCATCCCTCCCATTTCTGATAGATGGGAAACCTCTAAATTCATTATATATATACATGTATGTGTGTATATGTATATATGTGTGTGTGTATACACACATGTACAGCACATGCAAGTATATATGTAAGTGTGCATATATAACTTACACATCACACACACTTTTTATTTCCTACAGACACAATATGGAAGGTTATTGTTGGGAAATTATTAAATGAAGGACAACTAATAAAAACATGGGTATTCACGCCCTGTGACTCCCCACGCTGACCTACAGGCTTATGAGAACTGTTTCCCATGACTCGCACAACCTACCCAACCTCACCTGTAAATGCAGCGGGGCGAGCCGCACGCTGTACTCCTGGCGCCCCGTGTCCTCAGGCGAGGCTGGCCCCGAATTGACCAGGAACTGGATGGCCTTGCCCACCACGCGACAAGACACCACCTGGAGGAGGGACAAGACAACTGTAATGTAACTTTATGAGAGAGAGAGAGAGAGAGAGAGAGAGAGAGAGAGAGAGATCAGCAAGGACAAGAATTCAGAGTTTCAAACTTGGAAAAATATCCAGATCCACATCTTTTCTATTATGTAATAGTCTGAAAACTGGAGAAAATATTTCAAATCTTTTCTTCCTGATGGATTTCTCAGGAGCTAAACTCTTTCTTGCCCAATCTAGTTATGTCCTCTCCACACATAAAGATTTTTTCTTTAAGTATCGCTCTGTTCTAGTTCTCCACACCCGCTGATTTTAAATTCCCCAGACAATCCCACATCCATATAAGTGAGAGCCATTAGCCATCACCTCTCACTAAAAAAGGAGCCTTTGAAAGAAAATAAGCTATAGATGCTACAAGTAAAATACTTAAAAAAATATATCCAGAACACAAGAAATTTTTCCTATATAAATAAATTTTAACCTGTCATGGTTTTCAAAGATGTGGGAATAATTCAAAGAACATATGAAATTTTAAACAGTTACGAAATTATACAGACTTAAAAACAGAATTATCAAATGAGCATGCTTAAGAAGACAAATAATTCCACCAGGAATAACCAGGCCATACTCCTGACATAAATCACAAAGCATTTTAGAGGGATGATTGTGATAGAGGAATATCCAGTTTCTGCCCCAGAATCCCTCTGAGGAAGCAGATCTAGAAGGAGGGCCAGCCACCCTTCTGGCAGGACGCCAGGCAAGCCCAGGGTGGGATGACTCCCAGGCCAGGTGGCAGGTGTGCGCGCCTGGGAGGATGGAGGGAGGCTAGCAGGTGACCAGGGTGCCTGGCCACAGCGGGGTCATCAGGACAGATGGACTCCCCCACCTTCCCAAGGGAACTGCTGACCCCACATTGGAGGGAGTCACTTGGGAAGACAGAGAAAATGTTTTAATCCTCTGGTGGGTTTATTAGGAAGTAGAAAGATTATCAAAACAGTTCCTTTCTGGGGGCCCGTTTCACAAAGACCTCCAGGGCACAGATGTAGAAGAAAATCTTGCCTATTCCCAACACCGGCAGAAAGTTGCCCAGTCCTGTCTATCTTCACCCTCCCTTGTAAGGTCGCTCTCAGAAGACGAATTCATGTGGATTAGTTACAGCGTCTTCATCACGTGATGGCATCTCCCGCGTTCACAAGAGGCTGGAACGGGAAAATGTTTGTATAAGAAATGTCGTCTTTTCGCTATAAAAATAAATGCTCTGTAAACAATCCTCGCTGGAGGAACATATTTTGATGCCTGAGGCCTCACACACACAAATGACAGGACACAGAGAGCATTCACTGCCCCCTGTCTCAGCAGCCCAGGCCTCGCTCCCGCGAAACGTAAAAAAACAGACAACTGACTGGCTGATGTCTGTTATTTCTTTGGGATCTTCTCTGCGAAGCTAACCGGAGTTTTCCCAAGAAAACGGACCGCTTTATTCGTGCCCGCCGCAAGCAAGGGAGAGATGGTTTCCTTCGATCCGATTCTACAAGGAGCTTCCTACTGCCCCTCCCATTCCTTGAGGCAGAGACAGCTCAGGCGCTCAATTAAAACCAAATAAACACACACACAAAAACAGAAACAGATGAGTTTAAAAGGCGCTAACACTTCTGCACGTAAGACTCCGAAGACCACAACTACCACTTAAGTCACAGCAAGGAGGTGAGGGCTTCACTGAAAGCGAGACACCTCCAGGTCCGAACGGCTCCCCACAGAGACCCTCTGAGGGTCTTCCCAGCCCGCTGGCTTCCGAGTCTACATGAAACCAAGCCCCACAGACCAGCGGTTTCCTGGCCTCCCTTCAGCGTTCAGCTGGAAACACTAATTAAAACCACCATCCGATCCTGCCTCCACATGCCACGATGGCCACACAAAGTGCTACCACTGTTCCCAGGAGGCCGATTGGAGGGACACCGGTCGGGGCCCCACCCTTTCCAGGCCAGCCTCTGCCCCGGCCGCCCTGAGAATAATAATGGCCCATTTGTCAAATGCACGAGAACAAAATGGAAAGGAGCTTTTAAAAATAAGTAATCTTCTTTCAGTGCATTAAGGAGCTATCCACAATGGGAATTAAATTAAATGCCCTCAACCCAGGAGAACAGCGGCAAGGCCTTGCCACCCCAGGGTGTCCCCCCCTTAGAATACCAGACAGCAGGACCACCTGGTACAAGACCCCACCTAAGGGGACGGAATGTCCAAGATTGACAGCAACCGATATACCGATGAACAGACAGAGGCCCTGGTCTTTATTTATTTATCTTTATTGTTGAAAGTATTGCAGCTGTCCCCTTTGTTTTTTTCCCCATTGACCCCCCTCCACCCCACCCCCGCCCCTCCCAGGCCTTCACCACACCACTGCCTTTGTCCATGGGCTATGCATATATGCCTATAAGTCCCCCCGTTAACCCCCCTCCCCCCACCTTTCCTCTGAAATTCGTCAGTAGAGGCCCTGATCTCGACCCCAGAGGTTCCCCACCACAAATACACCATGTCTGTGGGGATTCCTCAGTTAGTTCCCCACGGACAGGACGTGGAGCTGTTACACAGCCGTGGTGCTTGGGGTTCCCTCGGAAGCAGTCTGAGAGCGATGCTGGACCTTCAGAGTGACATGGAGACACTCCTGGGCCCTGCGGGGACCGAGGGCCTCTCTGAGAACAGAAGTGAACCCGGGGCCCAGAGCCGGACTCCACGGGGCCAAGGGCACAGAAAGGAGCGCCATGAACCCACTGCTTCCTTCCCGAGGTATTTTCTCCCAAAGCAAGCAAAGAACTCCTCCATCACATAAACCATTTCAAAGTCCAGGAGCGGAGGCTGAGCTGTGTGTTCCAGACAAATCCCCTCGCCCTGCGCGGCCAAGAGCGTTTAATGGAGGGTGGGCGGCACGTGGTGAGGGCCCGGAGGTGCAAGTCTTGAGCTCAAGGAGCATGTTGACACAAAAAACCCAAACCTGCAGCCCTCGCGGTGTGGCTCAGTTGGGTGGGCATCGTCCCGTGCCCCAAAGGTCGCTGGTTCAATTCCCGATCAGGGAACATACCCAGGTTACGGGTTCGGTCCCCGGTGGGGGCCCGTGCAGGAGGCAGCCCATTGATGTTTCCCTCTTACGTTGATGTTTCTCTCAGTCGAACCCCTCCCTTCCTCTCTCTCTAAAAAATCAATTAAGAAATGTAAAAAACAAACATCCAAACCTGCAGAGAATTTGTATAAAAATGTATGTGAGCCAAACACAGGATACACCTGGAAGCAAGATCTCAACAGACTGGGAAGACGCTTCCTAGAAGGGGGGTTGCGGCTTCTTTTATGCCTTTGGAATCAGGAACGTAAGGAGGATTACTCGGAGGTGGGAAAAGCAAGGCAGGATGGGATTACCGGAGAGTTAAGATACCCGAGAGTTAAGGCTGTTGCTCTCTTGAGGGTGGTCACGCTTTAGAAGGAGGGCCTGACAGGGGGCATTTCAAAGGTGTATTAACCTAGGTACACAGAAACCATGGACACGGCTGGCTTAAGGCAAAGGTAAGCCTTTTACGAAAGAAGCTCTATGCCAGGGGTGTGACTACCCACCGTGACCTGCCCAGTGAGGAGTTTGCAATCAGGTCATCTTGTGAGGTTACTTTCTGTAGAACCTTTTTTCTTTTTTGTCCCACAAGCACCTGGTCTGACAAGTGAAGGTCAGGGCATCCCTGGTCCACCCCCAGGTTCAAGAGAGAAGGCAGCTGACAGAGGCACCGTCAGGATGTGAAAGTGAGCATATTTCATCACGACCTGCAGGACAGAATCCAGCTCGAAGACCTTAAATGCTCATGTACCTCTACAAATAGGACTTGTCCCTTAGATACTCACATACCTACACAAATAGGTCTTATCCCTTGAATACTCACATGCCTCTACCAATAGGTCCTGTTCCTTAAATTACTCACATACCTCTACAAATAGGTCTTACCCCTTGAATACTCACAGACCTACACAGATAGGTCTTGTCTGGAAACAGTGTTCCTTTGTTCAGAGTAGGGCCAAAGAGTCCCAGGCCTGCCACTCCCAAGTCGGGCTGTTGCTCACCACCCAGAAAGTCCCCTAATGTCTTCACACCCCCTGCACTCTCTCCACTTTCCCTTTCAATCAGGCCTCTGGTCCAGTTGCCTCCGCTCCTTTGCCTGGAACACTCTGGAAAACTGGAAGCAATTTAATTACTTTTGTCTCCAAAAGAACTAGGAACACAGCCGAGAGAGAGAAAACCGTATCCAAAAAGGTTTATGTCACTGAATATTTTTCACTTGAATCATCCTTGGTAGCATCCTGAGAAGAGGACGCCAAGATAACATGGAAGGAAAGATCCTTCAGTGATCACCCTGATTCCCGACCAGATCTCGTCCCGACTTTGCAATCTCGGCTTTGAGGTTCCCGAGGACAGGGCGGATCTGGTACAACATGTCGTCTCTACTCTGGAGCAGAGACTCAGTTTTAAAAGTAAAACCCATTAGAGCCAAACATGATCAGAACATCTATGAAGTCAACCCCCCTTGCCCACTCGTTCACAATAGGCGGGTGAAGGTGGACTTTTGTAGGCAGCTCTCCCAGGGGACTGAGATGGAAAATGCTAGAAACAAGAGGGCAGCCAAGCCCAAGGGATGCTGGGTACAGGCTCCGGGGGTGTGCCTGGGACAATCTGGGCTCTGACACCCTGCCCCCCGCCGCAGTCTCCATCCCTTCTCTTGTTGGGATACTTTACAACGAACAAGGAGGCTTTCCGTAACACTACGCTTCCGGGAGGCATTCTCACTACGTAACACGGTTTACTGTGCACATTCTTCAGCTTCAAAACAGGTGAACATGAAGTTCTCCTTCATCGACTCTGTACAAAGAAACACACGCGAGACATTTCCTTTAAGATGAAGGGCAAGGACTTGGGTCTTTTTCCCGCTGGATCTGGGCCGGGTCACTGCCACACCCACCCTCACGCCCAAGCTCTGTGTTCAACAGCCCGTGGGTGCTCTCACCCTGTCTTCTCCAGGTGAGGTCAGGCTCTCTCCGATGGCTACTGAGCTCAGGATTCTGAACACTGTAACCCAAACAGATGGCCCTGCCAGGAGTAATCTCTACCTGCCCCTGGAAAGACCCAGTTCAACATTTCAGAACCTTAGCATTTTAGCATAAATGCCAGGTTAATGGGGTACCTGGAACTTCAAGTCATACAAAGCAGCAACAACAACAAAAAAAGGTCAACCAAGCATCCTCTTTGCAACTAGAGCAGAGGTGGGGGACCTTTCTCCTGCCAGGAGCCATGTGGATATTTATAACATCACTCGAGGGCCATATGAAATTATCAACTTAACACTTGGAGTGGGGGAAACGAGTTAAGTCGGCTCGATTCACTCACCCCTAATGCCGGGAGCCGTCTTTAACTCGGTTCATATAGATTTGCGGTGGAGTGCGGGAAACGTGTAAACTCGGGCCGATTGTAACTGCGTATTACCAAATATTTGTTTGTAATCCACCCTTTTGGTGGATGGAACAAAACCAAAAGACAGAGCCATCTTATATTTTGGCGGGAAATTCACCCCACACCGGAGTGTTAAAAACCAGCCTGCTATATTTGGTCAAACATTCAATTCACTCACCCCTAATGCCTACGCAGGGCCAGACCAACTGATTTCTCGGGCCTTCTATGGCCCATGGCCAGATGTTCCCCCACCCCGGAACTACAGAGACAAACATGAACAACGTTGAACCTGGCTACCTTTGCAAACCAAGGGACCCCATGAGGCCTGGAAAGAGCAGAGGGGACTCCAGAAGCCTGCGGAGTACGTTTCAGTATGTAAATGTGTAACAGGCAGGCTTAGTGAGAACACCATGTGCTCACAGTACAGGATACACACCCCGTGCCGGCCGTGGGGTTCCCCAGCATTCAATGCAGACCGGTTCTGGGGGAAATCCCAGGCATGGCCCAATCCTGCGTCGCTCTGGCTTTATGGAAGCAAAGGCTGGTTAGTGCCTTTCAGTCCTTTCCTTATCTTCCTTGTCTCTTTTCTGGTGAGAGTGGGAGTGAGGGCTTAAGGGAAACAGCACTAAAAAATGCGAAAAGAACAGTCCCGGTGTGCTGTGTGCGATGTGCAGGGGTCGGAGCTCATTTCTGGGGGCCGATGGGGGTTCAAACCCAGCCTCTGCTCCTTAGTAGCTCTCGGCGACCTTGGCCAAGTGACTCACTCTCTCTGCCTTGCTTTTCTCCTCTGAACAGTGGGCATGACACTTGCTGGGGCGGAGGTGTTGAGCGCAGTATGAATGAGCACGCGCCCAGCGCCCAGGGCTGGTCACACCTGATAGCATCAGCATCACGAGTGGCGACAGGGAAGGCGTCGTGCCGGGGTGCACAGGCTGGCGCCCTCACATTCCTGCAGGGAGGGGTTCCTATGTACAGACAGCACCTGCGGCTGAGGAGAGAAGGAAGCACCCAAAACCAGCCCCGTCCAACCAGTGTCTCCCGGCCTCACAGCCACGCCCCTGCTGGGTGGGTGACGACAGGATCTAACACTCTAACCCACAGCTGCTCATTCATTAGAAGCCTCTATTTGTTTACAAACGGCCTAGAAATCAAAGCTACGTAATGCCTGGCCTCACACCAAGAAAGCCAACTATCTTGCCGGTCTCGAAAGGTTACTCCCCGCATGCTCACTGGCCAGCTTTCCTAATACCGGCTACGTTCAGAGACAGGTAGCCTGCCCCCGGCATAAGAGAAGTAAGTGCACGGCTGGCTCAGCGAAGCGCCTGTCACAGAGCAAACCCCCGGACGCCGATCCCCGTGCAGGCATCTCCCCGTGGGCTCATGGGCCTCACGCCCGCACGGAGCCGCGTGGGACTTGGGAGCCCAGGGACGGGCGGGAAGGGCTGTTGCCGCATCGTGCGGAGGAAGCGCTGGCTCTTAGGCCACTGGCAATATCGCAATAGAGGAGGCCTTTTTCTGGGTCACGCATTCTAGGGCGAGCCTCTCCCAGGACGTGAGGAATGAGAAGGTAGGTAGAAGCGCGCTGCTCTGGGTAAAAGCGTGTGCACAGTTGGGGAGAAGAGAGAAGAGTCCCTGGTGCTTGTCAGCCTGGGCAGGAGGCAGAGGGGGGTTCTCGGGGGGGGGGGGGTGTGTGCAGGTGACGGCTCCCAGCAGCGCCCCACAGGGAGGGTCCCTCTCCATGGGCCTGGGAGGCCTGGGCGGAGTGTGTGCCTGTGTGAGAAGATGCCCCACCTGCCAGGCAAGCTCAGGCCCCGCAGGGAGACTTCCCTGGGGAAAGGCCACAAGCTCTGCAGGGCTGCAGCCTGTGGTAAACAAACAGCTGGTCTTTGACCCCAGTTCCTGGGACCCTGCTCCTAAAACCCCTGGAATCTCCCGAGTGACAAGGTGTGTTTTGGTGCTGGTGGCTGAGGCCCCTACACAGCTTCAGGAGAGGGCTGGTCACCAGCAAGACGGAACCAGGATGACGGGGCTGATACCGCCAGCCTCCTCCCAACCTCCGGGAGGGAAGAGGGGCTGGAGGTTGAGTTCAATCACCAACGGCCAGTGATGTCATCAGTCCTGCCCATGCCATGGAACCTCCATAAGTGCCCCTCCACCAGGGGCGCAGGGAGCTGTGGTCGGGGGTGCTGGGAGGGTGGTGCACGCAGACAGAGATGGAAGCCTGCGCCCCGCCCCACACCTGGCCCCGCGTATCTCTGCCCTTGGCGCTTCCCAAGCCGCGTCCTCTATTACAAACAGTTCTGTGAGCTGCTCCAGCAAATGATCGGACCTGAGGAGAAGTGGGATCCCCTGACTTTACAGCCGATCGGTCAGAGTCTGGGGGGCCCTGATTTGGGACTGGCGTCTGACGTGGGGACAGACGTGTGGGGCACTAGTCAGTGTTGAAATGGAACTGAACTGTTGGGCACACAGCTGGCGTCCAGAACCTTGGAGAAGTGGTCGCTGGGTAGAAGGAAAAGCCCACACTGAAGGGTACACAGTTCAGGCAGCCCTGGCCCGGCCAAGGCTGCAGGTGTGGGCTCCCCACCTCTCACGGGTCCTGCAAGGGGACCCCAACCGCTCTCAGCGAGACCCCGTCTCTGTGCAGGACGCTGAGGTGGGTTTGCTGATGAGCCAGATATTTGCAAAGGCCATGAGGGTCTTTAGGAGGCCACAGGAGAAAGTCCAAGCACAGGGCACCCAGAGAGCAGGGAGGGCCAGATTCTGTTCCTGAGGGGCCTGCAGGGAGACTCAAGACCAGGGGTCCTCAAACTACAGCCCACGGGCCACATGCAAGTACAAATATTGTATTTGTTCCCGTTTTGTTTTTTTACTTCAAAATAAGATATGTGCAGTGTGCATAGGAATTTGTTCATAGTTTTTTTTTAAACTATAGTCCGGCCCTCCAACGGTCTGAGGGACAGTGAACTGGCCCCCTGTTTAAAAAGTGTGAGGACCCCTGCTCAAGACGAAACACAAGTCAGGAAGATGCTCCGAAGGCTGACCAGAGCCCCTCGCTCTCGGCTAAGTGACCAAAGATGCGACTACACACCAGACCCCCAGGCCCAGGCAGGCTGGTCTCTATCATTAGCTCCAATGCCATCCCCAGGTCCACATCGGGGCCGAGTCAGAGAGACGAGAAAGATACAGCCTGACACTGTGGGGGAACCGAGGAGGGGTGGGGCGTGTCCTTGAAATCACACCTGTATTTCTTTCGTAACATGTGTTTGTGGGCTTCGGGGTCTGCTGGTCTTTTTCCTTCTCAAGAACGATGCCGAGCAGAGAGAACATGATGATGCGGACACAGGGTTCCAGATAAGTGGGGGGAGGGTCATGTGCGTAGGTCAGATCCTAAAAGGAGAAGGACAGCCCGCTGGCGTCCGGCCCCACAGGCTGCTCGGGAACACCAGCTCCTGTGTGCTCCCCTCCATTTAATGCACAGATTAAGGAACCTCCCACCGGAGACGCATTACAGGAGAAACTCCGATTAGTCTGGCTCGATCCCTTTGCAAAAGGACACCCTGACATGCGCCCAGCTCAGCCACGCTGCTCGTCCAAGAGTGGCAGAGGCCGTGTGCAGGAGCCAAGCACCCGGCGAGTCCACGCGCAGCTTCCCAGGAGCCAGGCCGATCTCGCAGGGCATCCCATGGGTGGGCGTGCACAGGACCCGGGCTGCCAAGCGTTACTGCGACACACGACACCACCAGACCCACTTTCCCACACTGTGCAGGGCCCCGGGCGCCTGTCACCCAACCGCTGGCCAGCGTGTCCGAGGGGGGCAGCACTAGCCGCAGCACAAGGCAATAACAAGGGCTCATTTCCCTGCCTGGCCAAGAACATAATCGTCCAGAACTATGAAGATAATTGTGAAACAAAACAGGACCGTGTGCGCACTCTTCCGTCTGCCTGCGGTCGGTAGGCAGCCTCCAGGGCCCCTGTGGACAGCGGTCAGCGGTCCCAGCCCAGGGAGCCGAGGCACAGACTTTAAAGAAGGAGTTTCTGCACTGCTGAGCAGCTGTGCACTTCCTCACGAGCGCGCATCGTTCTGCAGCTGTATTAAAGCAAACGTACTTTCACCATCCACTTCCCCTGGCATCAGAGCCAGACCTTTGACAATGCCCGACGGCTGCTCCCGGTCTGCTCCTCCCTGCACCTGGGGGCCAGCCCCGGACGCTCTGCTCCTCTCTCAGCTGGGACGGTGGCAGAGAACACCAAACAGAACTGCCCACCACAAAGGGACCGGCCCCTACCTGCCTGTGATAGTGAGGGCGCTCGTGCAACGCCGGGGCCTCCGGGAAGCCAGGCCTGCGGGGGTCTGCGCCTCAGTCCCCGCCTGTGACCCCTGCTCACCCGGCCCCTCCCAGCGCTGTGGGCCATGCCGGACTCAGCATCCTGTGTTGTTGCCGCTGGTTTCCTCCTGTCACCCCAAAACCTTCCAGAGGCTCCCCACACTGGCTCCAGGATTGTATCGCTGTGTGAGTGCCTTGGCCAAGGGAGGGGAAGGCGCTCTCCTGTGCTGCGGGCAGAGTCGGCTGGAATAGCACTTTGGGGACCAGTTCGGGAAAACTCTGCGTACCCACAGCCTGGCCACCCCCCACCCCCACCCTCAGTCCCACGCTTGGCTGAGGGTTAGGACCCTGCACACAGTCAGGCTCATGCAGCTGCTGCACTTGACAAAGAGAGAACCACCTAAGGCCCCTTCGGCAGCTGCGGGCCGTCCAGAGCCCTGACCGTATTGAAGCCAGTGAACAGAGCTACATAAATCCACCCGATGACTCTCAGAGCTGCCGCGCCCCATACAGGGAAAGCTGGCGGTAAAGCTGTCCACACAAAGCGGTGAATGTTCTTAACAAATGCACGGACAACACTCCCGCTGAGACGGGGGGAGGTACACGCGGGCGGGCAGGTGTCCGGGGCCAGCACGCTCTGGCTGTCGACCTGGGGTCACAAAAGGTGTCCCTCCCCCCCGGCTGCTGTGTGGTACGCTTTTAAGTGGATGTGGTTCTTTGGGATGGTTTACAGACACTTTGCGTTTTTAAAAAAATCAATAAAATTATTTATGGTATTTGACGAGTCTAGTAAGTCACTTCAGCTTGTGAGTGGTTAGCAACGGTAAAATGAACTCTCCATACTATCTCAATGGCTAAAATCTATATATCATATTGCAGAATATATACATATGTACACATACACATATACGTTCACATACCATATAATTCACCCACTTAAACTGTAGAATTAAATGTTTTTAAAATGCGCTTCCCAGCGTGTAAGCCTACCATCACCGAGGGAACATTTTCATCACCCCCAAAGGAAACTCCGTACCCACAGCGGTCACCACCATTTCCCCACCCAGCCCTGGCGACCACTGGTCTACTTTCTGTCTCTACTGATTGTTCTGTCCTGGACGCTTCACACAGAAGGAATCCTGCAATAAGTGATCTTTTGTGTCTGGCTTCTTTCACTGAGCATAATGTCTTCAAGGCTCATGCGTTGTGGCATGTCAGAGATTCATTCCTTTAACGGCTGCATAATATCCTATTGTATGGCTATACCACGTTTCATGTCTCCATCCACCAGCTGATGAGCAGATGTTCTTCATGTAAGGCGTCTACATTTTCAAATAATTCTCAGACAGAATAAACTACCCCCATCAGCTTTAGCTTAGAGGCCCTTCATAGGGGACTGCGCCCAGCTCACCTTCTCCTGGGCCGACCGGGCCGCACTGGAGACTTGCTGCACCGCCAGCTCCAGGGGCGGCTGCTGCGGGTCCTCCTCGAAGGACAGGGACAGCGGGCCCTGGAAGAGAGAAGCGCAGTGAGGAGACGCGTGCAGAGCGGCGACGTCTGCTTTTTAGAGGAAGTCAGGCTTCTGCTAGAAAAGCTCTGCACATCTAAGAAAACGTAACAGGGCTCCTTTTAGTTAACCTGGGCTTCTAAGCAGCAGCAAAGGTCAATTATCCGCCAGCGCACACACCTGTGCATGCACCTGTGTGCCAGCTCAGGTGGCTCCCGCTCAGGGGCAGGTTCAGTTATGGGACAAGGATGGGAAGCAGAGACTCCCAGGAACAAGGGCAAATCTAACGATGGAGACGGCGAAGGGCGTTCTGAATGCTCAGGCTCACGGTGTAAAGAAACGCAGGCTCTGAAGGGGGTGGGGGGCCCACGCTGGCCTGTGGTCTGCGGCTCTAGCACAGCGTCTGGCCACGCACAGCGGGTGCCAGGGCTGTGTCCTCCCTTCCTCTGGTGAGAGCCCTGTTTGTAGAGAGTTCCTTCTTCCTGGTCCCTGGCCTTGCACCTAAGGTGCCTCCTTCTCTTTTCCCACCGCTCAAGGGTGGGTGGGCAGGAACCGCTGGGGCCGGCCACCTCTCCCTGGAATTTGGGACTCCTCGGCTGGCAATGAGCCAGGCTGGTGGCTGTGCCTTGCAGACCTCAGAGCTGCCAGCTCCTGCCCCCAGGGCTCCCGGCTGAACCCAGCCTTCAGCTCTGTGCACCCTCTGCACCCTTCCAGTAAACTCCCCGGGGCTTGTCAGCCTACGTCCATTTAGGTTCTTGCAATTAAAACTCTGCCAGTCTGAGATGTGCAATTCAATTAATATTACCCCCAAGGCAACAAGACTGATGTTTTATGAAAGAACAAACCAGGGCTTGTCCTTTTTAAAATAAATTCTCTCAAGCCCAGTTGGTGTGGTTCAGTGGCTGAGGGTCAACCCATGAACCAAGAGGTCGCAGGTTCGATTCCCGGTCAGGGTACATGCCCGGGTTGCGGACTCGCTTCCCAGTGTGGGGTGTGCAGGAGGCAACCAATCAATGATTCTCTCTCATCCTCGATGTTTCTCTCTATTCCCCTTCCTTCCTCTCTCTCTAAAAAAAAAAGTCAATAAATATTTAAAAATAATAATAAATAAAATAAATTATCTCGGGAGGCCAAACACTTATGCCAACAACACAATCTGGCATGAAACTCTTCTTAAACTGCTTCCTGACGTGTATCATGGCCAAGGAAGTTCCGATTGGCTGCAAGAGAAACTTCCACCCCACAGCTTCCCTCCACTTTCCATCTATCTCAGAGACTCTCTGCGTGGTGAGCTGGTTCCAGCTACACGACACGATCGGGGTGGGGAAACAAAATTCTGCAAAAGACGCCCAAGCTCTGCTGGCAGGCACAGCCCACACGAGCAGGCCATGTCATCATCAGGGGCTACTTCTTAAGAATCCCCCAGGACGCAAAGGAAAGCTAACAGGCACAGAACACTTCCAATTCCATGCTTCTAACCTCGCCCTGTTTCAGCAACACCAATCTCACCCCCCAAAAATCATGGGAGGAGAATGAAACCTACTCCCCAAGAGCGATGAAGTCACAGTTTCGGGCTGCTCGGCGGACGCCCTCCAGGCTGTGCTTGTTTTGGTGTGGCCTGCTGGCCAGGGGGAAGCCATGAGCCTGGGGATGACATGGTCCGAGTACGGGGTCGTCCGGCAGAGAGAAGAGCCTCCAGCATGGAGCGCAGTGCCAGGCAGGGAAGCCACCCGTCAGCAGGAGTGGTGACAGCTGCCCGACAGCTCGAGGGAAACAATGCACCTTCTGTCCCAGGCTGCAGAGCACGGCTGCCAGCCGGCCGTGAGCAGCCTGGACGCAGGCTCCTGCCCTGGGCATCAGGGGGCGCCGTCCATAGCCTCTTACCTATAGCAGGCCCCTCATGGATTAAAACCCTGGAAAGATTCTACCAGGAAAGTTCATGTCAAAGGTGGTCTCACAAAGGAAAGGAATTAAGTTAAAACAAGGACACAGGTTCCCTTTCCCTTTCCGACCACCTACTCCTCGAGTTTCAGGAAGGCAGGCGTGTGTACGACACCCAACCACGAACTACTGTCCGTGAGCAGACAGCCCCAGTGCAGATGCTACCCCGCTTAGGCCAGAGCCAGACTGTACGTCCACCTGGGAATCGCCGGGGAAACACTGAAAAAGGAAAGCCACGAGGGGCCAAGCCCTGCCAACATCAGCACCCACTGCAGACCCTCCGCATTTCAAGCTGCGTGGACCGCTGCACGAACACCAGTGGACGGGGACAGGACGTCCCAAACAGCCCCAGACACAGGAGCAAACTTAGCAGGGGACAAGGGTGGCATCCCAGATCACTGGGTAAAGACGGATTCTCTCTTTAATCAGGATGTGGGAGGAGCCCCCGATGGAACCCCAACACTAGCACATGGACCTGACTGCCTTCATTACCAATGAATATCGTAACCCCCGGAGGGTGGGGAAACACAGCTCTAACCTAAGACAGTTTGGGAAACAATGCTGACCGCCGATAAATGCCATAACCTCGGCAGTAAATGTGTGTCTCACAGGGGTACAGGTTGGCAATTCAGAAACTACTCTAGGTGGATGCCAGAACCGCCAGGTAAATAAATATGTTCCAGATAACGAGTACCCGATGCCTCCCTCCTGGAGAAGGAAGTTAAAAACACGGAAAGGGGAGATAAAATGAACGCTGTGCTGTTGACCTGGAGGCCAGGGGATCCGTATAAAGTCATGGTTTTGAAGATACAGACAGAAAGAGAAATGCAGACATGTGCGTGAGTGTGTTGGTGTACACACATACATTTCCTAGCTCTGTCCACTAAAAAAAGTCTAGAAGCAATGAGACCCCGGCAGTAATGACCCCGGATCTCGGTTCCTGAACACTTCTCCAAAAGCAGGAATCGGGGCTGAATCCAGGGCCGGAAGAGGGAAAACACAAGATGAGTCTAGGAAAAAAACATCTGTGGAGCCATGAAGGAAGGAAGTGCTAAATATACACACACACACATATCTTTCTGTCTTGATGGCAGAACACAAAGGCTACTACTAACAGGGCTGCCCGTGGCCAAACAACAGTCAATGAAACAACACAGCCAACAGCGACAGAGTTGGATTATAATGCACAGAATAAAATAAATAACTGTGAGTCCACCCTGATGTAAATAACCAACTAAATATATGGATGGAGGAGAAGCGGCAGCCCTTTCTTGCAGTGGAATTCCAATGAATAAATGTAGGAGAGATGAAAACAAAAAAACCATCATTAAGCAAACTCCCAGAAGTAACTGTTGCAGACCCATCACACAGATGGATGCCGGAGTCCGCGAGCAAAGTGTGAGGGGTAACAGGATGAGTACAGTCTCAGAGCATCTCCACAAGATGTTTAACCTCAGAGGGAACGATAAGAGGGGCCATAAGATAGAAGACAAACCACCTTTCCCAAGGGATCAAGGCCCAAGTCCCCAGCAGTAAGTTACAATGACATCACGAACCCTGTGCTTTAGTATAGGGAAAGGGGAACATCACTTCCGCAGTTTGTATAACCTCAGTCCAATCATCTAAAAACATCAAATTTGAGGGACCTTTGGCAAAAGAATAATCAATATCCTTCAGGCTTCTCAAGGTTGTGAAAAACAAAGAAAGAATAGGAAACTGTTCAAGACTGCAGGAGACTAAGGAGAAGCAACAACTTCATGTGGGACCTGAATGGGACCCTGGAATAAGAGAAGGATCCTAGTGGAAAGCTGTGAAATTCATATAAGGGCTTCAGTGGTTGCAGACCATTGCCAATGTTAATGTCTTATACTGTTTACAACGTTAATATCATCGTACCGTGAATTATAGTAACATGGTGTCAATGTTAATTTCTTGTCCTGTTACAATGTTAACATCATTGTATCATGAGTTATAGTAACATTGTGCCAATGTTAATGTCTTATACTGTTTACGTTAATATCATTGTACCATGAATTACAGTAACATTGTGCCAATGTTAATGTCTTTATACTGTTTACAATGTTAATATCATTGTACCATGAATTATAGTAACATGGTGCCAATGTTAACTTCTTGTCCTGTTACAATGTTAACATCATTGTACCATGAGTTATAGTAACATTGTGCCAATGTTAATTTTCTGTCCTGTTACAATGTTAATATCATTTTACTATAAGTTATAGTAACATTGTGCCAATGTTAATTTTCTGTCCTGTTACAATGTTAATATCATTTTACTATAAATTACAGTAACATTGTACCAATGTTAATTTCTTGGTTCTGATCATTATGCTATGGTTATGTGAGGCTGAGTAAGGAATACATGGAAACTCTGAATTTTTTTTTTATATTTTTATTAATTTCAGAGAGGAAGGAAGAGAGAGAGATAGAAACATCAATAATGAGAGAGAATCATCGATCGGCTGCCTCCTGCACGTCCCACACTGAGGATCAAGCCTGCAAGCCGGGCATATGCCCTGACCAGGAATCGAACCGTGACCTCCTGGTTCATAGGTCGACACCATGCCAACTAGGCTGAATTATTTTTGCTGCTTTTCTGTAAATCTAAGAGCAATTTTAAAAATCATGTTTTTTTAAAAGAGACTTTACAAGAAAGCAGCCCACCTTTATTGACGCTATTTACTAAATGCCTCACGATGATCTCATCTCATCCAAAGTGGATTCTCTTTCTCAGATGGAACCCAAACCTACCCTCTTCTCCAAATGAAGCACAGAGAGGCCAGGACCTGCCCCAGGTCACACAGCCCAGGGCTTTCAGCCTGAGCAGTGAACACAGTTCTTCCAAGCGGCTCAAGAAGTTCCCTCCCAGCTCAGCAGCCCACGATGGGAGGCAAGTTAGCTTTGGCTGCATTTTAGTTAACACTACACCCACTCTTCCTTCCTCTGAGCTCTGGTCAGGCTGGGAGAATGGGTGAGTGCAGGGAGCAACCTGAACTGGCGCCTACTCCTGGGTTTCATGCGGACAATTTGCAAAGTCATCAGCGAGCCTCCTTTAATGTTGATTCTTCAGAAGTGAAAAACAAAGCACATTAAACAGCTTGTGTTGCCCAGGCTTGGCTGGCTCCCAAGCAAGGAAGGCCTGTGTCCAGATGGGGTGATGCTCATGGCCACTGTTTCTCCCCACCAGCGACAAGCTTCTCACAGGCCCTGCCATTCATCCCACCCCCCACACCCACTGCTGCGAGCCAGCCTTGTGCTGGGCGCCGGGTGGGCTGTGCCCGGGCAGACAGGGCTCCGGACTAGCTTACAATTCCATGAGACACCAGTGAGCACCAGGTGCCAATGCTATTTGGGACAAGCACAGGCTGCTGGGGTGGGGGTGGGGCAGCAACCTGGCAAATGGGAGGATAGGGATCTTCTGAAAGCTTTATAGAAGTTGAAGAAGAAAAAGGTTAAGTAGGTATTTGAGACAAAGGGAATATGCTCACGGAACAGAAAGGAGACGGGTTTGGGGTGGAGGGTGCAGGCAGTGGCCCGTTCGGGTCCCTTATCCAAGGCTGCCTTCACATCCTTGCCAACTGACCTCTCACAGCGCGGCCTCTGTCGCTGGCCAGGAGTTTGGATTTTTGTGATCACCACTCGGAGCTCATTATGTAATAGGAAAACTCTGAAGTCTTATCACTTCGTTTCCTTTTTAAATTGCTGAAGCTCATCTACAAGTTAGAGCTACTCGGAATACGCTCTAGGTTCACACAGCATCTTTCCTGTTTTCTTCGGAAAACCACAATTGCCCCACAACCTTGGTCATCTGCACCTAGAACATCCCTCTGAAAAAAAAAACACCCTGGGGCAAAGGACCAAAGAAACAAACAGCTTCAGGTGGCCCACGGCTGGACAAGTCCGAAAGGCGGCCCCCACTCTGGGGTCAATACTCACAACGTGTGGGCACCGCCTAGGCAGGGAAGCGCCGTCCAGCTCACCGGCAGAGCTGGCAACCCAGAGCTTCCCAGGTGGGTGTCCGGGGTGTGGACCATCGTTGGGGTAACTGACTGTCATGGCAACCATTTTGTAAATGTCAGAGTTACCAGGGGAACTAAAGGGAAAGCCTCAGCTGTTGCTTTTGGATAAGAGGTGTTCGTTCCAAGTCAGTGACTGAGGCAGTTCTAGGCTGTCTGTTCTCATGACTGAACTGTGATCAGATCCATGGGAACTGGGTGTTTGGTCACCAGAGTGGAGAGGTGCTGTGGGGTGAATGACGGATAGTTGGCCTAGGGCAGTGGTTCTCAACCTTCTGGCCCTTTAAATACAGTTCTTCACGTTGTGACCCAACCGTAAAATTATTCTCGTTGCTACTTCATAACTGTAACGTTGCTACTGTTATGAATCGTAATGTAAATATCTGATATGCAGGATGGTCTCAGGCGACCCCTGTGAAAGGGTCGTTCGACCGCCAAAGGGGTCACGACCCACAGGTTGAGAACCGCTGACCTAGGGACTGGCGTGTATCCGGCAGCCTCTCACTGAGAGAAGAAGCCGGCTTGGGGAAATTGTGAAACATACAGTGTGCGCCCTCACCCCTGCCAACCTGCTAAGTCCGAACTGCAGGGGGAAGGCATGTGCATTTTTTCAAAGCTCTCTAGGCAAGTCACCTGTGCTCCCCACACACCTGGCATCTGGCCGGCCAGCTGGCAGAGCAGCCATGGTTTCCTCTGTCTCTCCAACTCACCATCCTGTCTAATTTAAAAATAGTTTCGGAGTAAGGGTCAGAACCGCAGGGCCGTCCGACAGGAGGAACCTGCACTGCCATGGCCATGGGTCACTCAGAGTCAAAGGAGGCTCCAGCCTCAGGTCCCGGGAGAAAGGAGCCCCACAGCTAGGGAGGGTTCATTAAGCAATCAAACCCTTTTATCCTTTCTTGCTGGGCCTCTGTGAAAGAGATCATATAGGTCTCAACTTCGAATTTCCTGCCCACAGGGGACCTGGACCAGGATCTAGGTCAACCCTGGCAAGTCCCTCCAGCTCATGGAACTCAGTCCCCCCTCTGCAGAAGAAAGGGGCTTTGCTAGAAGAGTTTAGGATTCCTTCTGGTCTTAAAATGCAAAGTTGGGGTAAGACAGAATTCAAGAGTTACCGTCTCCATTCGATAGAGAATTCCACCTTTCACGAAGATGCTGGATATGATTGTGACTTCCAGGGTGCCCCCAACCCCCAGGGACTGGCTGAGAAGTGGTCTCCTCCCCAGCCAGGGCAGAGAGGCTGGGCCGCAGGGTTCCAGTAAGCTGTGGCTCTCCAGGCCTCTCTGGCATGGAGTGTCAGCCCTAATCTGGGATTAGTGGGAATCCAGTTGGAGGGAGGGCAATGGGCAATGATGAACTGCAGGGCGGGCTGCCGGGTCAGGACAGCCACCAGAGACACCAGCCTGCTCACCCTTATTGTCATCAGTGCTGCAACAGGGGTGGGGGAGGACAGGGAGGGTGTGCGGCAAGTCTGTAGCCGGGAGTTCCCCAGATCCTATCTTCCTGCAACACCTTCCAATTGAATTCAAATCAAGCAACACTCGCAGGCACAGGGAGCACAAGCAGATGCAACCCACAGCCACCCAAACCGTCTGGGAGGTCCCTGCCATGCTCTGAGCTCAAACCCCGCACATCAGGGCGCCTTCCTGGCAGGAGCGTGGGAACACGGAGGTCCCTTCGCTGCAGTGCATGGTCAACAGCAGACAGAACAGAGAGAAGGCAAACCAGCCAGATGCCTGTCTCCACTCCCTGAACAGAGCTCCCCCTGCTCCCACAGAGTCAGGGGACTGGGTGAAAGGTTTTCTTTCAAAACCTCCAGTTCCTTCAAGGTTCTCAGCCTTACCTGACCAACCAGGCATTCCAGGAGGAACTTGCAACACCCCGGGTGCAGGAGCAACCTGGAAGCAGTGTCTAAGGCAATCCTATTTTCTGGAGCCAATCGAGAAATGCCAGGAAACGAGGCAGAACGGGTTAAGCGGGGCTACCCCAACGCACACATCCGAGGTAGGGTCCCACCTCCGTACCTGAAACTCCTCCAGATCCGCCAGATCACGCACCCAACGCTCCCTTGAATGTTAAAGGGAGCAGGGACAAGGCTCACACCTGCTCACACCACCAACCAAGGTGGACTCACTCAGCCCCCGAACATTGCCTGTAATACCAGCTCAATCAGGGGTCAGTGACAGCACCTGGTGTGCTCCCAGGTGGGGGGCCACATGGCGTTAGGGCTCCCACAAGAACTGGGGTGGTGTCCCTGGCCAGGAGACGTCCAGCTCTGAACGGCAGGGGCACATTTTCTAGGCACCATGACAGCTGGCAGTCAACTGACCTTGAAGCCTTTTTTTTTTTTATCCAAAAGGTACAATCCGTTTTCAATAGTTCAGAACAGGGTCAGTCTTTCAAGTTGTTGGATGGATGGCCATTTATATGCAAAGCTTTCTTGTTTTTTAAACCCTGGTGCAAAGACCAGGCCCGGGCGGCTCTGGAACAGGCACACTGCCTTCCCTATGTCCAAAGCAAGGCCCCAGGCTTCTCCACTGAGCTGCACAAGCAGGTGCAGGACCATGAAAGCAAGGAGGACGGGCCAAGGCTGGGAGGCACCTCCCGATCCCACCAGGCCCCAGTTCCTACTACGGGGATGCCCAGAAATAGGCGACGCCAGGAATCTGTCATTAAACTACGATGTCTTAAAAGTAAAAATAAGCCACCACGTCCTTAACCATGGAAGAAACAAAACCACGGGAACGTGCGGCAGCAGTTGGGTCACAAGCCCCTATGTTTTGTTTGGGGCAGGAGGTGGCTGGAGTCCAATCCCAGCTCGGCCCAGCACAGGCTGTGTGACCTTGGGTGGGTTCCTTAACCTCTCTGGTCTCAGCTCCTACCTATAAAGTGATGACAGACCCAGGAGTTGTGAGCATTCACATGACATGTGCACCTAAAGCCCCCAGTACAATGTCTGGAAGCGGTTGGCTCTCAGTGGTCACGAATTTTATATGCCAGGGAATGCGAGCAAACCTCTTAGACGTACATCGTTGGTGAAATCCAGCTCTCTAGATGGAAGCATGCTTGGGTCACAGGTATTCATACATCAGGTACAAAGGCCGAAAGTGTCCAGCTGGGAACCAGAATCCACCTGGGACTCCAGGAAGGGCTGCCATGAGCTAGAAGGGGAATGGGCCCCCCTGACAAGTCTCTCCAACAGCCAGACACGCCTCCTCTGGGGCGAATAAGGTCCAGTCACTTTGTCTTGACTCCCCATCCAGGATGGTCCGCACTCCAGGGTCTTCCTCCAAACTTTCAAGGGTCCCCACCCACAGGAAGGCGCCCTCGGGATCAGCCAAGGGTTGTGGAGGCTCCAGAGGAGAGCTCTGCGCGGCCAGCCCGCACCCCGCCAGCAGCCGCACCCGGCCCCGCGGCACCACCACGCCCTCCCAGAAACTCACCCCTTTCCGCCTGGCCTCCTGGTTCAGGGCGGCCACCCAGGCGGCCTGCCACTGGCTCCTCCAGCTGTTCAGCCTCAGAATCCAGGAGAGCAGCACGTCCGACTCCGACTCCGGGCGCAGGTCCTCGCCCGGCTGCGCCGCCCGCCGCGGGGGCCGAGCTCGCGCCCCTGGCCAGCGCCCCACTTGCGCTCAGGTACAGGCCCAGGTGTCACAGGCTACAATCAAGAGTGACACCCTAACCTACCAATGGACTTCAGGGGGCCACGCGTACAGAGGGGACATA
>NW_005871694.1:337165-347928 GCF_000147115.1 Myotis lucifugus | reverse complement strand
CCTTTGCTCTTAGTCCCACTGGTATCTACTTTGCTCATCCTCATTTATCCCGTTGTCCTTCTCACCGCGAAGCTTACCCACTATTTCTTTTTCTATTCCATTATATTTGCATTATTTACTAATCGAAGGAGGTACCCCGTAATCATACGAAAAAGGTCTCCTTTGAGGTTACAAGTTTTTTTCTCGCATGTTTTATAGCAACTTTCTTGCATACTCGCGCTAACAGCCGCCGTATCTTAACAACATCTACGGCATTCAACCAAGCACATTTCTCACTCCTTCTGGGAATAACCCACGTCGGGGCCAGGGTCGCCGGCGCCCGGGCGGTCCTCGCCCCCTTAAAGGCCCCGCGCCCCCGGCCCGGGTGGACACCGCTCCTGCGGCGATCCGGGACTCCCGCCCCGCCACGTGCGTGTAACACCAGCCCCTTCCCGCGACTTCCTGCGGACCCCGGGCCGCGGCAGCGCGGTGGCCCTGCTGGGCGCGCCCGGCGCGGCTCTCTCCAGCGCTGACATGCTCCCGGCGTGGCGACGCGACAGCGCGGGGCGCGGGACTTCCCAATTAGTCAGCGGGATTCCAGGGAGACGGTGGGGCCGGCTGTCTGGCCTTCCCTGTGCGCGCGCGCGTGCGTGTGCATGTGTGCGTGTGCATGTGTGCGTGTGCATGTGTGCGTGTGCATGTGTGCGCGCACGCCCATGCGCGCCTTCGCGTGTGGAAAGGTGATTTCTAGGGTCACCATCTGCCCACCAGCAAGATGGTGCCTGGTGTTAACATACTTGGAAAGTCCCTAGAAATCCGTGACTCCGCACCCCAAAGCCAGGAGGGCCTGAAGGCTCGCCATCTTCAAGTGGGTGTGTTGTTTGTTAAGAAGCGTGTGCGCCTCTCACCTTGCAGTGAGCCCCATCATTAGGAAATGCTGCGAAACACTAGCCTAAGTTTCTCCGGGGCCTAAGTAATACAATAATGACTCCCTGGTGTATTCTGCAGCTGGATGAAGGGGATTTGACCTTGAATTGGGTTGGCTAGACCTGAATGAGGACAGCCTTCTGTTACCAGCCAGGGTCTGCTGATGGGCCAGGCTGGTGGGTAAGTGAGTGGTGATTCTGGCTCTGCCACTGCAGCAGGGGGGTCCTCACTGGTTCCTCCTGGGCCCCTTCCTGCCAGGCGCTGAGTAGAGAGAGTAGAAGCCTTAGAACCTGGCTCAGGGGGAGTTTGCTAAGAAGGCTGGCCAGTTTGGCAGATCAGAGATGAGGATCTCAATCTGGTTCCTAGGCCAGTGGCATTTATTGTCACCTATTATGCAAAATCCCTGGAACAGTAGAGCAAAGAGAACCACAGGTATGATGATGAATCTGCCCTGGATACCAAGTATTAAAGAGGAGGAGTGAAAGTGCCACCTAGGAGGGGGGAGGTTGGTGTGTGTGTGTGTGTGTGTGTGTGTGTGTGTGCGCGCAAAGGCCCTGAGGCCTGCATGTAGCTTTGCACCCCTGAGGCAGAGAGTGCAAGGGGATGTGTGATGGCTGGAGGCAGTGAGGGGTGGGGTGGGGTGGGGGCTGCAACTAGAGCACCTAAGTAAGCTATGAGTAGTAGATTGAGCTACTGAAAAGGAGAAGCAACACACTATCTGAAGCACAGACTGTAAATATCACTCCAAGCGGCAGGTAGAGGAGGCAGGGTTGGAAGGAAGTGGAGGGGAAGCGAGCTTAGCTAGCGGGTAACCCCAGGGTCCATGAGAAGGGTTTGGCGGAGCCCTCACAGGAGAGGGTATCCCTCGCTTAGAGGCTGGGAGCCAGGAAATGAGACTGAGTTTGAATTGTGGGCCAAGAGCAGTGGAGGGCAAAAGAAGTTTACATCTGAGAGCCCCGATCTTCTCTGAGAAGGAAGGAATTGGGAGGCAGCTGGACTGAGAGCCCTTGTGGGGAACAGAACAGGAAGCTGGCAGGGAGCTGAAATCATCGGGTTGCCCAGGTGAGCTGGGCAGGGGAGAACCGGCTGTTACTAGGCGGGTCTGATAATAGAAAGTGGAACTAAAATGATCCTATGAGCTTTCGACAAGTCACCTGGTCATTAAACACTAGTTGTCTCTTCAGCTCGCAGGTCTTTAAGGGTTGGGAGAATGGCTCTCCTTTTCTTAATAAATCTCTTGTTTAAAAAAATATATTTTTATTGATTTCAGAGAGGAAGGGAGAGGGCGAGAGAGCTAGAAACATCAATGATGAGAGAGAATCATTGATCAGCTGCCTCCCGCATGCCCCCTACTGGGGGTCGAGCCCACAACCCAGGCATGTGCCCAGACCGGGAATTGAACCGTGACCTCCTGGTCCATAGGTGGGTGCTCAACCATTGAGCCACACTGGCCGGGCTGGGAATCTCTTCTTATTTGAAGCAAGCCTCTAATTATTTTTGATCTGCAGCCAGACCTATGCAGTTGAATAATTCAAGTCCCACTGGCCTCCTTGCCAAAATCCAGGGATGCTGGAAACCTCGGACTCTCCATCTCCCTATTGCAGCATGAGTCCACGTGCACACGTGCGCACGGCTGTTAGCCATGTTGCAGATACGAGAGGGCCCGCCCTGGGTGACTGGTGGAACCAGTCTCCTTCCTCACCCCGTGTCTCTGAGGCACGCTAACCCCTGGCTCATTGAGAGGCTTGTAACAAACTGTAAACTAACAAACACCTCCGGTTTGGAATGTTTACAAAGGAATGTACACATTCAGGTATCGAATTACTTCTGCGCAGAACCAAGTAGAGAGAGAATAAGGGATGGCCTGGGCTTACAGGAAAAGCGCAGCAAAATATGCACGAGGAATACATCCATGAAAAACACCAGGCTGTCCTCCCTTCTGCTCCCAGCCTGGCGTCACAGGCTCGCAGTCCCATTCACCCAGGGCGTGGAGGGCCCTGGTCGGCTCAGCTCTCTAAGGGCAGCATTTTCCCCTCACGTGGTGACATTGCCTGTTCCTCGCACACTGCCCTCTCCTCCACTCGGCATCCCTCCCACCCAAGGAGCCCAGGGGCGATGCTGGTTCTCGCCCACCACTCCTTCCGCAGAGCCGGGTCCTCCATGCTCTGCTCTGCAGAGGTTGTGGGCTTATGTTGACTCCCCCAGGAGAAACCCGCACTTCGAATCCTCCGATGCGCTCCCATTGGGTGTCCGGGAGCAGGTGGGGAGTGCCAGGGGGTCTGGGCGCTGGCCGTTGCCCCCTATCCCGGCTCTTAGGCTGAGGTGGTGGTGATGGAACCAGCTCGCCGGGCCCAAGGAACTCATCTGCTCATCAACTTACAGGACCCACCAGAAGCAGCCACCTTCCTGGAATATTCCGGAAGGCATCACGCTGAACCTTAGACCAGGTGGGTTCCAGGGGGACAGGGAGGAAACAGCAGAAACTCTACCTCCAAATTCCTCTTCAGCATATTCTTCGGTAACTGGCTGTGAGATTGGAGCACAGGCCACAGGAGTTAATGCTCTGTTGTTCTAATATTCATTTTTGAGTGTTTCTAAAATGCTCTTCGTGTGGACAAGTATTGCGTGCAGGGTGCTTCCCCCAGTCACCCATCTCTGGGTGCCTCACTGATGCATCCAGGATGGAAGGATTTGAATGTCTTCCCCACCCCAGCCCAGGAGATGCTGTGATGATGCTGCATTTTTAAAAATTTATAAAGATGTCCAGTGTTATCGATGCTTCGTATCCATAATCAAAGTAATACTTATTAATACTCGAAATTAGTCATTACCATTGAATCAGATATTCTTATGAATTTATAAAATACTTAGCAAAAATTGGGATGTATGCATAAATACTTGTTCAAAATTTTGTTAAATTTACAATGAAATTGGTGGTTGCCAGAGGGAAGGGGATGAGGGGAGAAAGGGGTCCTAATACATGGTGAAGGAGAAGATTTGACTTTGGGAAGTGGGCACGCGGTGCAATATAAACATCTTGTAGCATAGAAACCCACACCTGAAACCTATATGTTCATGTTGACCAATGTCACCACAATCAATTTATTTAAAAAGAATTTCCAATGAATTATTATAAATTTCTGGAAGAGGAAAGGAGGGGGTCCAGGGAGTTTGTCGTTCGTCTCTAACCGGGCGGAGGAGCTTCTTTGCTCTGCAGCAGTTTGCATGACGAGGGTGACGATGAGGGTGGTGGTGGTGAGAGCTTAAACCACCAAGTTATGCCCGATGCCCTGGCGGCCCTGAGCCCTGGGCCCCGGCAGGGCTTTGACGGATGACCTGGGATGGACAGACGACCTGTAAGTACAAATGGCCTGCTTCCTCCCGTGGCCCCTGAGGGAAGACATTCCGAGAATTTCCTGTTAGCAAAATGCTTTTAAGATTTGGCTCCGTGCCCTCAGCAGTGGGCCCGTGTGGACATTTGACCCAATCTCCTTGGCTACAATCGCATGGGCTCAGTCATTTCCACAGTCCGGAGGCTCGGTGTGCTTTGGGTCAGTTTCCTGTCATGCCCTCGGGTGGACTGGTCAAAGGTCACCTGTGGTCAGAGCCGGGCCCTGAGCCGGAAGGCTCCATGGGGGCCTGGAATGGCCCTGCTGATCATTTGTGTGACTTACTGAAACTTTGCTCATGGTGCCTTCCTCGGAGAAAAGCTACCGTCTGCGTAACGCAGACTCCCCAACACAGCATCAGAAGGGCCGGGAGCAAGAGCCTGAGCCTGAGGCTGGGCCACAAGCCAGCTGACCCTGGCAGAGGGCCTGGGATAGAGACGGAAGTCACCATCCAGCAAGTTCCTTTTCCCAGCAGCATCGCTGCACGTCCCTGTGGTGGGGGTTCCCACAGGTGCACCCCGAGAGGTGGGCAGTCGGGCACAGAAGTCATGGCTGTGTGTAACAGACACAGAGTTGGACTTGATGGGCTCACTCAGTTGTCATGGCTACACGCGGAGGATGGCATTTAAAGGTGAGGAAGCTGAGTTCAGAGAGGCTGAGGCACTTGTCCAAGGCCACACAGTGGGAAAGTGGCAGACAGAGCCTGACCCCAGGGGAACATTGACCCGGATGGAGTTTTGTAAAGCAAACAGATCCTACTGAAAAGACAAACATGTTACAAGGTGGAAATGAAGGGGTCGCATTTCTCCTGTCCTGGAGCAGAGACCTGTCTAAGAAGATGAATTGCCTTTTGTGTTCTCAAGTCCAGGAGACACAAAGTCTTTCACAGCAGAGGGGAAGGAAGTTCTCTAGGGTTCACTCCAGGGACTTGTGTGGAACTTTTGCTGAGTCCCAAGCCTTTTCTGAGTAAGAGAGATGAGTCCCACCCCAGTGCCTGCCCTGGAGATGGCCGGGGGATCAGATGACCACCCTGCATGTGCCCCAAGGAGGGCCCTCCAGGCTCATCCCAGCCTAAGAGTGAACAACCACCCGCAGGCCTCAGTGGATGAGCCTCGACCTATGAATCAGGAGGTCATGGTTCGATTCCTGGTCAGGACACATGCCTGGGTTGTGGGCTCGATCCCCAGTGTGGGGTGTACAAGAGGCAGCCGAACAATCATCATTGATGTTTCTCTCTCTCACTCTCTCTCTCTCTCTCTCTCTCTCTCTCTCTCTCTCTCCCTTCCACTCTGAAATTAATAAAAATACATATTTAAAAAAGAGTGAACAGCAAACAGGTGCCCTCACATCTCCCCGTGAGGAGCCTGAGTCATGCTGTGCTGCAGAGTGGTGGCAGGCAGGGTCACAGGCAGGGCTGCCAGCCTGCTGCGGGCCAGCCCGTCTGCCAAGAGCCTGCCCTGAGCCACCCTATGGCGTGGCCCCTGCAACTCAGTGCCCACGCCAGGCGGGAGGAGGAATGTGACCCAGATGGCAGCCTCCCTCCCCGCCAGGTGGCTCCGTGAGGCCTCCCAAATGATTGCCCAACAGCGAGGTGGTTTGGCAATTTTGCCTGCACCCCAGGCTGGGACCGGCCTGATGAATGAAAATACTTAACCTCGTATTTTCTTTTGTTCTAAAGAAGCTCCTTCAAGGAGGCAGTCACCTAAATTGTATGTTTTCCCCGACATAAAGAGTGCTGGCCCTGCCCTCGTCTACTGATACCCGAGCTCCCACTGTTGGAATCAGATGTGTCTGCCGTGTAGATGCCGAGGTTGTGGGGATTCCTTTGGTGGTGGTGGGGTGGGGGTTTGGGGGAGGGGGCTGGCGGGAGAGCATGCTGAGGAGGAGAGAGATGAAGGCACGGAAGGCAGGTTGCCACCCCCCCTCCCCCCTTGTTGGGACTTGGCTGTGGCTGCATTAGCGGCTCCAACTGAGGGTGGCTGCTGTGGGACCCTCTTGCTGGGGCCGGACCCCTGGGCCACACGGAGGGGCAGGGGCACTGCTCCGGGCTTCTCAGATCCTGCAGGATGCGCCTGTTGAGTGCCATGGGTTTGGCCATTCCTGTGCCGACTTGAGAATAACGCAGGCTTGATGGATGGCTCAGCCAAGCCCCGTGAGCAGAAGGGAAGGTCAGAGCTCAGCACCCACTGTGGGGCCCCCGCCAGGCACATTCCGAGTGAGTAACGTTTGGGCCTAAGATTGTCCTTGGTGTTATGTGTCATTTTTTTTTTTTAATCCTTGCTGGGCACAAGGATAGAATCAACTAAATATCTGCAGGGATATTTAGCCTCTTGAAGAGCTAAAGGAAACTACAATGAAAGGGCTCTAAAAATAGCCCAGCAGTAGCCACCTTCCTGCAAATAATTAATGTGCTCATTACAAAGGATTATTATCTACTGCCCTGGCTCGCCAGGCCGTCCAGTGAGACAGAGGGAACAGTTCGGCTGGATCGGAAAATACCGGAGCCTGGAAACAACTGATCTGGTGATTAAGAGAGAAAAACACGGATGCCTTCTGCTTGCCTAGCACTTTGCGAGAATCCCTGTAACAGGACACCCCCCAGGGACACCTGAGCCCCGGCTTCCCTGCCTGCAGCGCGTCCCTGTGGGATCCAAGTGAGTTGACACACGCACTCACTGCAGTTTCATTTCTCACCGATTCTGATGGCGCCACCCCGCCCTCCAACCAGGCCACTCCGGGTGGGAGGTGTGACTGTCCTGTGCACAGGTGAGGTCACCAGCATTGTCTTGTTGCATCATTTCCTGGCAGAGTCACCTTTGGAAGCCCTGCCAGCTCCCCCTCAGAGAGCCCTGCGGAGCCCGAGCCCAGGGAGGAAGGAGCCAGCAGAGCAGGGGACACCACCTGGGACCCCAGTTCCCTTCCCCATCCAGGCCACTCTGGTTCTCCATGAGTTAAGGAGCCACAGCAATGAAGCCAGGAGCTCTCCGGAGGGGAGCAGCCCCGCCCTTGCCCTCCAGGCTCTTCCCCAGGTGACAGGAAGGAGGCCACTGATGGGTCTCAGGGGGAGAAAAAGGTCCCTCTGCATCCCGCCCTCGCTGTTTGTGTGAGCACGGGATGATCCTGCCTCTCCTGTGTTCAAAATGCCCAGCTCCTTCGTGTAGATCAGTGATTCCCAAAGTGGGCGCTACCGCCCCCTGGTGGGCGCTGCAGCGATCCAGGGGGGCGGTGATGGCCACAGGTGCATTTGTTTTAGCTTTTTTTGTATTGCCTTTCTATTCCGAGTTCAATAAATAGTTTCATAATTTCAAACTTCAATGTTTCTAATTTACACCTTTCTTTACTATATTTTATGAAAAAGGTAGAAACATTAATACATATATCTGTCTGTTTAATTGCTATTAAAATTTAAAAAAAATTAATTTCCAGGGGGCGCTGAGTAATATTTTTTCTGGAAAGGGGGAGGTAGGCCAAATAAGTTTGGGAACCACTGGTGTAGATTGTGTTAACTCCATGCTTCTCTGCCCAGCGAGGGGGAGGCAAGCTGCCCTGGGAACCGCCCTGTCCCCTCACGTCTAGGAAAGCGAGGGCCACACCAGCAGCCTTTCCAATCCGAGGCCAAGCTTCCCTGAGCCCTCAGGGCCCTCAGGGCCTCCCCTCCAGGCACAGGAAAGGGAGGGCCAGGTGACTTCCGGGATGAGCAGCATTTAAAGCCCTGGGTTGCAGATGATGGGGAACAGGCGGAATGAGATCCCACAGTGCACGGAGCCTTCCAAGGGAAACCAGAAAAAGAACGTGCCAGGACTAAAGGGTGATGTCGGGGAAGCTGGTCTGCTTTTGTTCTAACTGCACGATCGCAGGAATGCATGCAAACACGCCTGTACTAGTAAAAGGGGGTGTTAGGCTGGGAACACGGGCATCCGCAAAGCCCCCCTGCCAGGCAGTGTCATTCATCTTTGCATCCCTTCCAGCTGCCACCCCAGGCTGGCCTTCCTGGACACAGCCATGACGTTGTTTCTCATGTACTTTCGAAGGTGTTTCTTGATGTCGGACGCAGAGAAGAGTCAATGGGATTTCAGAATCTCGTTAACCCTAACTAGCTACCCGGTGCATATTAACCCATCCTAACTTACTAACCTGGGTATATTAACCCATCCTAACTTACTAACCTGGGTATGTTGTTAACGTAAAAAACCATAGAAACCTGTAAAGAATTTTTGTGAGTTTATTTGAGCCAAACTGTCCACATATGCCAGGAAGCAGAACCTCAATGAGTTGAGATAATGTTCCAGAGAATGGCAGGTTACATCTGTATTTATACATTGCAATAAAAGAAAAGGGACTTGGGTGGGTTACATGAAATCCATTGGCAATAGACCAGAGAGGCAGGAGAAAGCAAAGGGGGGGAGGGGGGGGACTACTGGGATTGGATAAAAAGTAAAATGATAGACACATACTTAGGTGGGTGCAGGAACAATTAACATGATAATGAAGGAATTTGTGGTAGCTGTTCTGGCACCCAGCACATTAGGTTATGCCCCAGGGGGTCCAGAAAAAGGGAAGTTACAAGTTACCCGGACATTTCAAAGGGTATGTTACTATAGATGCAAAAAGACAGATAGGCTCAGTTAAGGTAAAGGTTGACCTAGTCAGTGAAGATACCGGCCTAGGACGTAACTACCCACCATAACTGCTTTTAGTTAAAGTTTAATTTCTGACCATCCTTTGTGGTTACTTTAAGTCACTGAGTTTGCAAGACAACCATGCAGGCCTCCCCTGAGCTTGTCAGGTTAGCATGTGGCCCCTTTCGCCTACAATATTAACCCATCCTAACTTCCTACCCCTGCATATTAACCCACCCTAACTTACTAATCTGGGTCTATTAACACATTTTAACTTCCTAACCCGGCATATTAACCCATCCTAACTGACTAACCCAGCATATTAACCCACCCTAACTTGCTAACCTGGTATATTAACCCACCCTAACTTGCTACCCAGCATAATGTAGATCTGGCACAGCCGTTCTTTCTCGGGCGCCCACTAAGTTTTTTCTTTTTAATTGTGGCCTTGCCCATGGTCGATTCAGTATTCTTCCAGCTTTGATTTGGTCTGTAAATTTGATCAGTATCAGTATGACGTCAAAGACTTCACTCAAGAAATGGGGGTGAGCGCTGGTTGCGGCCTGGGAAGAGGTGGTACAGGACAGTCACCAACTGTGGCCTGGACCCTCAGCCTCCCTTCCTGAGGCTGGTTCTCCAAACCAGAGGCCTATTACCATGAATATGTGTTGGGTTATCGTTCTGACAACCAGATCCACAACGAAAATGAGGCTATTTATTTTCATTCACTCGTCTGTTCGTTCGCTCATTCAGCATCCGTTGGGCTCGCAGCCTTCGCTGTGCCAGGTGCTGTGTCCCAGGCCTGAGCCACACTTGAGGAGCTGCAGTCCCACTTCCAATCCTCCCGACCCACTTGCCTCAGCTCCGCCCTGGCAACCAGCTGTGCCCAGGGGGAGCCTGGCAGCACTTTGCCTCGGTGGCACCAGGTGTCGCTGCCCTGGGTGTCTTTGTCACCTCCACATGGGACTGTCACAACATTCTGGAACACAGGTAAACCTTGAAATGACAGGCATCAATAGGCTCTTGGACAAGCCTTGAGCAGTGGTGACAGGAGATGAAGGGCAGACACTGCCTTCTCAGTGTCCCCCCCTCAGAGGCCTCTCCACCTGTCCGTAGAGGATCGGGCAGGAGGGGGCCCCTGGAGCCCACAGCATCTCCCCTGTCTTGCTCTTCCCAGCCCCCACCTGTTCCCTGGAATCGCTTCCAAAAATAGACCACGGCGGGCAAAGGGGGGAACTGTTGTTCCTTGGGGAGCCGGCTAAGGCCTCCCTGAGGGTCTCACGGCGGCCTAGTGGGACAGACAAGGTTACCCCCAAACCATTAGACACCAAACAGGGGTATTTCACAAAGCGTGGGGGGAACAGAGGAAGGAGAGCCCCAACTCTATTAGGGGGCAGTTGATCTGGGCCTTGGGTGTAAGCAGAAACAAACAAGGTTGAAGAGGAAATGGGGGTGGGACAGGCACTCTAGACCTCAGGTTCAAAGGCCAGGAAGCACCCCCCGCTGTGCCGGTGGTTTTTGCTGGATCTGGATAGATGGTAGCAGGTTTGGTTGGCCTGAGATGAGTTTGGAAATGAAGGCAGGGCCTGGTCAGAAGTGGGCTTATAGAGAGTTAGGTTTTGTCCAAAGGAGAACTGTCGGAGGGTTGGGGCATAGAGGTGGCATCATCAAGTTTGTGTGTTGCTCAGAGCCTGCTACTCAGGGTGGGCAGGGACAGGCGGCTTCAGGGCCATCTGGGAGCTTGTTAGAAATGCAGACTCCCAGGCCTCACCCTGGAGCTGAGGAGTCAAAACCTGCATTTAAATTAGAGCCCAGGAATTTCAGTGCACGTTGACATTTGAGAAGACCT